>NW_025880333.1:0-23159 GCF_002878395.1 Capsicum annuum
TTTTTAGTATGCACATTCAGACTCAGAGAGTTGCAGATTCCAGCAAGTAAGATGATGAGTCCTCCTACTTCGGGGACTTCAGTTAGATTTACTTATGTTCTTTACTTTCTTAATCATAAGTATTAATTAGTGATAGATGGGGTCGCGTTCTAGCTATCTATAGTCAATATAGTAGAGGCTTCACAGATGTCAGTTAGAGTTAGTCTTGTAATTTTAGTCCCTCTTTTCAGACTTCACCAAAATTTAAAGTTGTATCCGTGTTGTATCATCATGTATTCCACTATTATTATGTTTCCACACAGTAAACTCAGTATTTATTTCATATTTATTCAATTGCTTAATAGTATGCCATTTTATGGGTTAGCTTGTGATCACTTGTGATCCGAAACACCATGTGACGTCTCAGAACATATTTTTGGGGTGTTAAAATTTATTTGAAGATTAGTTGATTAATTACCCTTATATTAGATTGTTTAGACTTGGAAATATGAAAAAGAAGGAAGCTCATCTGTGGTATAGCTTACTTATGCAGAGCTTGGCACACGAGTAGGTTTTGGTTTATGAGTATTAGACTGTGGTTAGAATAGCTTTCATAATACAGATTTGATGGGAGATATTATGTTTGAACCTGCTGACATGGAGATTTGATGGATAAAACATAAGAATAATGTGATAACGACTTAATTGTGTGTTAATATGTTTATTTACGAATCCTTAAGGTTTTTTTTGTGTTTGTATGACTCCAGGGAGGATTGTAACATGAATTAATATAGATGGTGACAAGAAAATTGCATTAGCCTATAATCTAGTGATTCAACCTAATACCCTAAAAGGATGGATTTAATAATATGTGTGTTTGAAATATGGTTTGACATTTTTCTTATGATTATTAGATATGGATAATTACTGGTTGATAGAACCCTTTGAAAATAGTATAAAAAGTTGATTGATTGAATAATTGGTTAATGGATAAGGGAGTTGAGCCTAGTTACATGTTAAAAGTAAGGTTTGCTAGATAATAGCAAAATTATAGGTCTTGATAGAAATAAAAAAGGCTGGGATTAGTTAATGACATTATAATTTTTGAACTAGAGTTTGAAATCCATTTGGATAAATGTGCACTCCTAAAATAAATACTTGAATTTGATAAATGTGGCTTGATTATGGAATAAGCCATTATTTGGTCTTGGGAATGTTGTAATTAAGAAAAATGAATTAATAAAGACTGAATTATAAGTTGGTGGTTGTCCTTTAGGCATACTTGTGATTTTATGTGCTAAGAAATAATTGTTATTTACATGAAATGATTAACTTGAGTTTGATCAAGATTTTGGAGTGTTTGTCAGCTTGTTGTGCATGTTCAAGAAAGTAAATTGTTGTATGATAGCCCAAGTGATAATAATATATAAGGAGGTTATATTAAAGACTTGTTGGCCGTACAAATATAATTTCTTATTCTCATTGTGACTGTGATTGTTGCCATATCTATTGTTATTGTGGATGTACCAATATTTAGACATCTTCACAAAATTATAATTATTATTATGTGATGTTTGGTATTTGTACATCTTCATAGTATTTTAATTATTATTGTGGAATGTCCTGACTTCTTGGCATCTTTAAGAGATTATAATTATTATTGTGGAATATACCGATATTTAAACATCTTAACGATAATTATTTTTATTATTGTAGGATGTATCAATACTTGGACATATTCATGAGATTGGTTGATATAAGAATGACAAATACTAGGTGTCTATGATATTTGGTACATGGACAAGTGTTCGTCCCCTATCGGTTATGACAAGTGGGCAATCACAAGACCCTTAGCATGTGTGTTATTGGTGAGTGTGACTGTTTCTTGAATGAATTGGATTTATTTATTATCTAATATTATACTTAATTCATTGAGTGGACCCATTTTATATGTTATCTAATATTATATTTTGTTCCTTGAGTGAACTAATTTTTTTGTTATCTAAAATTATATTTGGTTTCTTAAGTGAACTATGTATAATGATTCTTGACCTATTGATTTTATTTAATCCTTAAATGGTCAAGATAAGGACATAAAAGAATGATATATGTTTTGTTATTGTCTACTGATTGGTGTATTTGAGAAAGCTTATAAGTTATTATTATGGGTCATAGTTTTGTTGACATGGCTTATTGTGGTTAGTCATGATTTTTTGGCTGGGTCTATTGTTGATGGTCGTGGTATTAACTAGGTATATTGTCTATATTGATTTATATTCAACTGAATTCTTAATTGTGAAAGGCTATGTAAGAATATAATTGAAGTAATTGTTAAGTGTTCATGGTTGTACTTGTTTACAAGGTTATGACCATTTGTTCTTATATATTATGATAAAAATAGGGGTTAAGTAATTAAGAATAATGATGGAAATACTCATAGGTAATATGAGGGATAAAGATACATAAGTGGATGGAAGTAATGAGAAACAAACTATTGTATAAGTTGTCATGCTTTATTTTTGTGATTTCGATACGATGTTTATGTGATGTAACCCTGGTTGGCCGATAAAACCTACTAGTACCTATTTTTTGTACTGATACTACTCTTGATATACCCTTTGGGGTATAGCCCGGCTAAAGGATCGGTAGATGTTTCATACTTTACGTGGTAAAGATCTCCAATAGCTTTTGTCATTGTTCCTACGGTGAAAACTGGGTCATGTGTATAGTTTTGTACCTTCTCTTAGTAGCTTTTCTACTTGTCTAGAATTTCTCGGATGGTAAGCGCCCCTCACTTCCAACTCGGAGGTTTAGAGTTTGAGTAAAAAAGGGAGAAAAAGAGTGAGAGTCCCAAGGAAGGGGTAAAAGAAAGGAAAACCACAAAAATGTAGAAGCTTTTGATCATAATTACAGGGCGTAACATAGGTTTTAAAAGTCGTATGTCTCAAATACATCGATTGAGATCGTGTATTTGTGTATCTTCGTATACATATTCCATATAAGAAAAAAGAACTTATACACCCGTGTATCTGAAGATATGTGTTGGTTTTTTGATTTCTTAAAGTTAGATGTGGTTATATAAATTAGGCAATGATATTTGTCTTATTCTATAATTTTTCTTTAAAATAAAATGTAACTTTCTCAATTTATGAATGTTAGGGCTGGTTATTAACCTGCTCATTTATATGCTAAGCTCATTTCAGTGGAATGATGTATGATCTAAACTAACCACTGAGAAATTTTATCAAAATATTTTTAAATTTTATTTGATATGTGTAATGACCCTCCAGGTCATTTTCTATATTTCAAAGCATATGCTCCATTTAGAGCTTTCTTAAAGATGCCATAATTCATTTGTGACTTGCTGGAGGAGATAGTTCAGTTATCAAACATATCATTTAGTTTTTAGATATAATTTTCTATTTTGAAGTCTTCACTAATAAGAGTTGGCTATTGGATAAAAACATCAGGATAATGACCTCGTATGTTAATTTTGACTATTTCATCAGCTTTGAATCATCGATTTTAGTCTAGGGGGACCTGTGGTTTGGGTCCCAAGGATTTCAGATGAATCCCGAGGGGTTGATGGAAACTTGGAATTTTCTAAGTTTTAGTTGATGCATCACTCAGATGGTGCATTCGTTTAAGTGAAGGCTGCTTAAGTGGCCAGCCAGTTGCTTTAGTGACTATTGCTTACCCAATCAGTTTGACTAAATGGTGGTCTATCCGATAAAATTGATTCCACTTAAGCGACAACTCATCCTCTCAAGCGCAAATGCTAAACCCGTCAGGTACTGTTTAAGTGGTCAAATTACCGCTTAAGCGGCACCTAGGAGCTCATTAAATTGCTTCCATGCCCTATTTTCTCCCAACTTTTCATAAGTCTTAAGAAATTAAAGCCCTAGAGAGTGTGGAAAATTGGGAGTGTTCATTAAGAGATTTTGGGGTGTTTGTGAGCTTGGATTTGTCATTCCCTCATCAAAATCTTTGTAAGTTCCCATCCAATTACTAGTTTAATTCCCCTATTTAGATCCAAATCCCTAGATTCTTATTGGATTGATTTTTGTATCATCTATGCTCGAAATTTACCCATTCTTAAGGGTAAATGATCATCGAGCATAGAGGGACGCGTTGACAATTTCAAAAGTGCAATTTTGCAAGCAGGTCTCACATAGGATTTTTTTCTCCATTTTTGAAATGGAACATAAAAATGCAATATGAGTACTGTTCTTCTTGTAATGATGAGTAGATTGACTTTTTGATACCATGACATCATGGGGAAGTTTCTCAAAAGTGGAAATTGTGGATTTTGCAGGCTTCATCAGGCTTTCTTCTATGTCCAGGTAGGCTAGGTTTACCTTTATCTTAGATTGGGCTTAATCATTGTATAAATATGATCTTATGCTAGTTTTGAGATGGGAATTAGGTATTGGACGTATAATTAGCATAATTTGGAGTATTTAGCTGATTAAGGGACCATAATTAGGCATTATTGACTTAGCAACTCGTTCTCAGGATAGAATTTCTATCTTAGTACTCAAGTTGCTCTATTAATAGCTAATAGTGAAATTAGATAGTTAGCCTAGTTAAGGATAAAATTTACCTTAGAATGGATTTTGGGGTTAGGAGAGGGCCCTTTCTTCCCACTTTAGGCATAGATTGCTACTAATTTCTTGTAGACTCAATAGGCCTTGTGCATTACTTTAATTTCATTCTCGAGCCCTATAAGGTGTAGATACATGATACTTTACTCCTAATTGGTACTTAGGAGATGATACTTTGCAATATGGGGATGAACATGATGCAATATGATTGAGGTTATCGCATAACCTTCATGTACACCTACCGAGCCTTGACGCTTCTATGTTGGACCCATAGAGGGTTCATAACCTATGTACTTTCTTAATACCTAATCCTAATCTCAATATCTCCTCTCTGACCCATGGACTACAACCAAGGGTAATGTAAAAGTTTCTCATTTCTATCAAAAATGGTGTTTCCTCGATAGTACCAATGTCTCATGAGTGAGTATATGATATGAGAATGTGGTTCTCACAACCAAACCAGTATAAAGATCTCAAATCCATCCAATATATATAACATGTGAACTTAGAATTTATTCAATAGTCAACTATCTATGAATTGGCATGAGCAATGTTCCATTGGAATAGATTGTATTTAAGACATCAAAAATACCACATTTACCCCTAACATGGGTATTTTAATCATGAACGGAGAAACCAATGAAAATACGAGATCAATAATATCAAGTAAAGCCACCACATGGGCACACAACAGTAATAACATGATGCCCATGATTTATTACCCAATACCCATAGCATACTTTTATGTATTCATTAACTATCCAACCTAGTTTAAAGAAAGGTAAGCCATAACATACCTCGTGATGTCAAAATCCAAGTTTTAATCCCCTCAATGCTGAACTTTTCCCACTTGAAAGAACTCTAAATCAACTAACACATACACATATAGAAAAAAGAGCCAACGATACCTATATTTCCCATTATCAAGTCATGGTCAAAACAAATCCCCAAAATGGATTTTTGAAAAGAACGAGTAAAACCAAATTTTTTATTTATAAAAATCTTACCCATGATTAAAGAAATCCATAGGAGGAAACCCAAGTGAACACATATTAAAAATGAGGGTTAAATTGAAGAAATACCATATAGGCCTTTCGGGCAAAAAAATCTCCAAATTCTATAGTGGAATTGAATTTTAAAAGGGGTTTAAATGTTATAGTCAATGTATACTTGAAATAGTGATTTAGAGCTTATCCAATCATGAAAATAGAAGAAATTTCTCAAAAATCCCTTAAACCGAAGCTCAAAGTCTCAAAAATGGAAGAAAAATAGAGAAGGATTTTTATATCGTTCCAGCTATGACCGCTAAAGCGGTCAAGTGACTCCGCTAAAGAGGCCAAATGACCACTTAAGTTGTCATAGCTTAAGAATGTTGACCACTTTAGAGGTCTAGCATAATTGCATTGGGCCAGTAAAGTGGTCCTTTACTGCTAAAGCAATGACCACTAAAGCAGTCAAGTATCACTTCGGTGGTAACTTTATGTCAACGAGGTACTGTTAAGGCATTTCATTAACACTAAAGTAGTGCTATAGTCGCTAAAGTGGATAGAACCTTAGCGGTTCCTTGGCTACTAAAGCAGTTGCACCAGAATTCAGCTAGATCAACAACTTTTCTATGTTTCAAAGTTGGCGATCCACCCCTTGGGATTCATTCAGATTCCCATGAAGGAAAACAAAATATGATGCTAGACTAAATTTTACGTTCCAGACTTAATGGCAATAGCTGATTTTTGAAAAGGTATTGTTTTCACAAAATTGCCCGAGTCTCAATTTCACTAATTTACAAACAAAGGGTCGAAATGACATCCAAAAGCCATAAACTCAAACCAACCACGCTACCAACCCAAAATTGACATTTTAGTTTTGCTATTGTAGTCCATTTTGACATCCGATAATCAAAACAACAAATGTTGAGTGAAGTCATCTATAAAGCCTTTGTAACCTCTAAAACTACAAACTTGCACAAATCATTCAAGATTGCATTGGGAACCGCACCAACCATCCCCACACCCCATAAACAAAATATAACAACCATAGGAAGGGGTTAAATGGTCAAATTATATAAATGGGAAAAATTAACTAATTAAGTCCTAACTATATTTCCACTAAGAACCTAGTTCATCCTCGAACTAAAGGCAAGGGAAATACATGAATTAGTGAAAAGTTGGGGATAACTATTATGCATGTCAGACTCGACCTCCCAAGTAGTCACATCTATAAAACGGTGGCTCCACTGGCCCTTAACCATACAAATATCTCTAGAACGCAACTGCCTAATATTCCAAGCTAAAATGGAAATTGGCTCCTCAATAAAAGACAACCTCCTAGTTTGAATGATGAAATTTTCATGTTGTATCCCTAACTTCTAGTTTTATTATTATAACTATGTTTTAATCACATGCTTTACCCATCCTATGCTTAAGTTTATTCTTTCCATATGTTTGATGAAATGCCTAAGGGTTGGTTTTTGAACAATGATCCTTTATTATGGGTTTTAAAGATATATATGTCCTTATTGGTCATCCCATTCAGTGATGAAGGGTTATGAACACCCAATACTTAGCTATTTATATAATTTCAATATCTTTATAATCGTTTTATATAAACCATGAGTGTTGTTATTCAGTTAGTTATCATGTTCAGCTTTTTGCTTAGTTAAGATTAGTTTAGTCCAACAATCAACATCATTCATTTGGGAGTAGGATTTTGCATCGAGAGAACCCAAGGATGGGGGATCGCCTTTTAGTAGAGGGTGTGAACCTTAGTAGCAGTCCCTTAGTTCCATAACTACATAGCTAGCATAAGTTAGAGATATCAACCTGCCAGTTGAGGGTTGATAAAGGGTTTACTTACCAGTAAATGTTAACATATATCTCATTAAAGCACCTGTCAGATAAGGGTGACTCATTAGTCCTTCAGGAAATTAGGTTAGTGGATCTACATAACCAATGTTAGTACCCGTGGCATAGTATTGACACCCTTCTAACTGGGGTTACCCGTTGGACCCCGATTAGCTCAGATTGGGGCATGTTAGTTAGATGATATCTCCCATAGTCTCATTTCAATATTCAATATAGAATTCAGTTCTGGTTTGGTTAACCATAGCATATATTTCATCAGTTATTCAGTTACTAAATTTCAGTATTTAAGTTTACAGGCTATTTCAGTATCATGTTATGTACTTGGTCATGCATTCTTAGATTTTACAGCATTTATGAGTTCATGCATCAGTTATCTCATGCTATTAAGTTACTCATTATTTCATGTACATAAACCTATGAATTTCATCCTAACCTCATATCATATACCATATATTCAAAGTATTGATCACATAGTTTTCTTGCGCTATAATGTATTATATCATAGGTTCGTGCGCTCATTTTCCTGACCATGCTTAGATCGTTCAGCTTATCAGCACCAGCAGTTGTGGTGAGTCATCATATATCGAGGACCTGTTATGTTATTTTAGTATTTCTGTATTTCTTTTCTGTTAGTTCAGTTTGGAGTTAGTTGGGCTTGTCCTATCAACTCTTTAGTAAGTTAGAGGATTTCAGATGTTTTTAGTCATTCAGATAGTCAATTTATCAGTTGTTTTGATCATTTTTTTTAGTATGTCATTATATGTTTAGACTTATGAATTACATTGTATTTTTAGTATTTTAACCTTATGGCTTTATTCAATTGTTTCCATATAGGTTCATTATCAGTATATTATTCAGTGCTCATAGTAAGTTCCAGCCCATGGGTTAGCTTGTGGTCAATTGTGACCGTAAGCACCATTGTCGTTACCAGGGGAAGCCTTATGTCATGAAAAAACTTGGTATCAGTGTCTAAGGTTTTATAGTATCCTAGGGATTTTGAAAGCCGCATTGAGTAGAGTCTTATGCATAGGTGAAAAGCAAGCCATACTTATGGATAGGAGGCTACCAGACATTTTAGGAAAAGTTTTCCTTATTTCACGATTCATGTCATACGAATGAGAATGTAATCGATTTAAACTCTCTTTATAATCCATCCTTTATTCCATTATATAAAAATGCCTCCCAAAAATAGTAAAAGAAGAAGGAATAGGAACCATCCCTCACCTTCACCTATTCAGGAAGATTACTTGAATGAGCACGTCTCTCATGCCATGTTTAGAGCTGCATTGACTACCTTAGCTCATTTAGAAACTGCTAAGAATAATCAGCAGGTTGTTTTCCCAGCTAATACAGGGGTAAATACAGCTGCAGCTAGGATTCGGGATTTAACCCATATGAATCCCCCTTTGTTTTTGGGATCTAAGTCTGAGGAGGATCTGCAAGAGTTTCTGGATATTGTTCAGAAGGTAACATATAGAATGAGTGACAATTCGAGTGAGAGTGTAGAGTTGTTTTCTTACCAGTTGTTGGATGCAGCTCATACCTATATAAGTAGTGGAAAGAGGATAGGGGCGTAAATGTAAGGCCTGTAGAGTGGGAGGAGTTTTTCACAACCCTTTTAGATAGGTTCTTTCCTTTAGACTTATGGGAAGATAATGTACTAGATTTCATTAATTTAAAGTAGGGTAATATGAGTGTAAAGGAATACTCTCTCAAGTTCACTAAGTTGGCAAGGTATGCTCCTTCGATGGTGGCTAATAACAAGTCTAGAATGAGTAAGTTTGTGTTTGGTATATCTAATAGTATGGTTAAGGAGTGTTGAACTGCTATGTTGATTAAGGAAATGGACATATCTAGGATTATGGTCCATGCTCAATAGATTGAGGAATAGAAGCTTAAGGAGAAAAGTGAGAGAGAATAAGAGGGACAAATTAGGTAACTTTAATTTTTCTCAACCTTGGTTAGAGGGTGGTAACCGTTCTCTATTTCAATAGAAGTTTTTAGACCCAGCTCAATCTTCAGCTAATGCACCAGTGCTAAAGTTCTGGAATGACAATCGGGATAGAGCACTAGCCTCCAAGTCCCAAGGTAGTGTAAAAATCGATTGTACTAATCCTCTTTGCCAAAAATAGGGTAGAAATCATCAGGCTGTGGATAGATCCAGTAGTGATATATGTTTTGGGAGTTGCAATCTAGGCTAAGATTCAGGGATTTCCCAAAGAGTTGTCAGAAGGGTTAGTCCAATTGCCCTCAAGTTCTATTTGATCGCTCGACTCAGTAGGGTGCTATGTCCAGTGCAACTTGCGGCCAGGGTCAAAATAGATTGTATGAATCTAGTCCCATCATGACCAGGAAAGCTCTCCTGATGTGGTTATGGGGACATTACAAGTCTTTGATCTACATGTTTATGCTTTGTTAGATCGTAAAGCTTCACTTTCTTTTGTAACCCCTTATATAGCTGTTGATTTTGGTGTCAACCCCAAAACTCTAGTAGAGCCTTTCTAAGTGTCTACCTCAGTGGGTAAATCTATCACAGCCAGACGTGTGTATAGAAATTACCCCATTACAATATTTAAAATATCACTTTAATAGACCTTGTGGAGTTAGAGATGACTGATTTTGATGCCATTCTTGGCATGGATTGGCTCCACTCATACTATGCTTTAGTTGACTCTTGAAATAGAGTCATTAAGTTTTAGTTTCTTAATGAACTAGTTATTTAATGTAAGGGTAGTACTTCAACGCTTAGGGGTCAGATTGTATTATATCTTAGAGCAAGAAAAATGATATCCAAGGAGTGCATGTACCATATTGTTTGAGTAAATGACTTTAATTATGCGACTCCAAGTCTTGAGTCAGTTTTAATAGTAAGAGAATTTCTAGATGTGTTCCCTGAAGATCTTCCTAGAGTTACACCTAAAAGGGAAATTGACTTCAGAATAGATCTCCTTCTTGATACCTAGCCTATCTCTATTCCATCCTACAGAATGGCTCCAGCTGAGCTTAGGGAGTTGAAAGAATAGTTAAAAAATCTCTTATAAAAGGGAATCATCAGGCCCAGTGTTTCCCCATGGGACGCACCAGTCCTTTTCGTATGTAAGAAGACATTTCTCTCAGAATATGCATCAATTACTATCAGTTGAACAAAGACATAGTCAAGAATAAGTAACCACTCCCCAGGATTGATGACTTGTATGACTAACTTTTGGGCGCCAGTTATTTCTCTAAGATAGATCTCAGATCCACCTATCATCAGCTCAGAGTCAGATAATATAACATTCCAAAAATAGCTTTTAGAACTCGGTATGGTAACTTCAAATTTCTAGTTTAGTCTCTTGTACTAATGAATTCCCCAACAACTTTTGTGAACTTGATGAACAAATTGTTTAATTAGTACTTGGACATGTTCGTCATAGTCTTCATTGATGATATTCTTGTCTACTCCCATAGTGAAAAGATCATCCATCTCAGAATTTTATTGCAGACTCTTAAAGCCCATTAGTTCTTTGCCAAATTCAGTAAGTGTAAGTTTTGGCTAAGATCAGTATCTTTTCTTTGCCATATTATTTTTGGTGATGGCATTAGTGTTGACCCTCAAAAGGCCAAAGTAGCGTGAAACTGCCCCAGACTTATCTCTCCATTGGATATAAGGAGCTTCTTAGGTTTGACTGGATATTACAGATAGTTTGTTGAAGGTTTTTCTTCTATTACACCCCCATATATCGATTGACTTGGAAGAAAGTCAAATTTTAGTGTTCAGATTCTTGTGGAAAGAGTTTTCAGGAGTTGAAGACTCGACACACTTCAGCCTCAGTTTTGACTCTTCCTGATAGTTCAGTAGGATTTGTTGTTTATTGTGATTCTTCTAGAGTTGGTCTTGGTTGTGTTGATGAAAAGAGGTAAGGTCATAGCCTATGCCTCTAGACAGCTTAAACCCCATGAAAAGAATTACCCTACCCATGATCTTGAGTTAGCAGCTATTGTTTTTTCCATGATAATTTAGAGGCATTATCTTTATGGTGTTCATTTTGATATTTTCATGGATCACAAAAGTTTATAGTATGTGTTCTCAGATAATGATTTAAATCTTTGTCAAAGAAGGTGGTTGAAGTTGTTAAAGGATTATTATATGAGCGTGTTGCATCTTCTGGGAAAGGCCAATGTAGTGGAAGACGCCCTTAGTAGATTGTCAATGGGTAGTGTTGCTAATGTTGAGAATTATAAGAAAAGGTTAGCCAAGGAGGTTCATCAACTTGCTAGACTAGGTGTTAGGTTGGTTGATTAAGCTGAGGGTAGTGTATGGGTCCAAAATGGTTCAAAATTTTCTTTGGTTGACGAAGTGAAATAAAAGCAAGATAGGGATTCCAGTTTGGTTAAGTTGAAGGAATCACTTAGAGATTAGAAGGTAGAGGTTTTCTCCTAAGGGGGAGATAGTGTGTTGCGATGTCAGGGTAGACTGTGTGTGTCATATGTAGATGGTTTGAGATAGTGAATCCTTGCAGAAGCGCATGGTGCACATTATTTTACTCACCAGGGAGCCACTAAGATGTACCTTAATTTGTGGGAAATCTGTTAATGAAGTGGTATAAAGTAGGATATTGCATAGTTTGTAGCTAAGTGTTACAATTGTCATCAAGTTAAATTTGAACACTAGAGGCCTAGTGGTACAATATAAGAGTTCTACAGTCCTACTTGGAAGTCGGAAGAGGCGAACATGGATTTTGTGATAGGGTTGCCGCATTTGGGTCGTCAACATGATTCAATATGGGTTATTGTAGACAGAATGACCAGATCAGCTCATTTCCTTCCAGTTCATAATTCTTATTCTACTGAGGATTATGCCAAGCTCTATTTTAAAGAGTTAGTTAGGTTGCATGGAGTCCCGTTGTCTATCATTTCAGATAGAGGTACTTGATTTATCTCTCAATTTTGGAGAGCTTTTCGAAAGGGTCTTGGAACCCTAGTTTATCTCAGTACAGATTTTCATCCTCAGACAGATGGTCAGGTAGAGAGGACTATTCAGGTCCTTGAGGATATATTGAGAGCATGTGTTCTTGCCTTTAAGGGTAGTTGGGATGATCACTTACCATTGATCGAGTTTTCCTACAATAAAAGTTATCACTCCAGTATTAAGATGGATCTGTTTGAGGCTCTCTGTGGGAGAAGAGGTAGATCTCTTATTTGTTAGTTTAAGGTAGGTGAGAAAGCTTTGGTAGATCCAAATTCGGTGTTTGATGCGATAGAGAAGGTTTAGTTGATATGGGAGAGGCTTAAAACAACCCAATTTAGTCAGAAATCTTCTGCAAATGTGAGGAGAAGAGATTTTAAGTTTGAGTTTAGGTATTTAGTGTATTTAAAAATCTCGCCCATGAAGAGGGTGAAAAGATTTCGCGAGAAGGGAAAACTCCATCCCTAATATGTTGTCCCATACAAAATTTTAAGTCATTTTAGAAAGCTAGATTATGAGCTTGAGCTGCCTACAGATTTGGCATCAGTGCAACCGATGTTTCATGTTTCCCTATTAAAGAAGTGTATTAGTGATCCAGCTATAATAGTCCCTTTAGAAAGCATAGATGTTCGAGATAGCCTTTCTTACGAAGAAATCAAGTTGAGATCCTTGATCGTCAAATTCATAGACAATGGAACAAAGAAGTTCCCTTGGTCAAAGTTCTTTGGCGGAATCAGTTCCTTGAGGGAGCCACTTTGGAAGAGAAAGTAGATATTCATACCATGTACCCTCATCTTTTCTCTGCAAACTCAGACTCAACTTAAATTAATAGTTTTCCTTAGATTGTGTCTTTTTGATTCTCAGTTCCAGATATATAATCATTTTCATGTCATTACATACACTCACTAATCAGTTTAGTTCATGTATTATGTTTCAGACTCAATTATGTAATCATGTTTTTAGTTATGCATGTACAATATATGATCTTAGTTTCCCTAGTATTCTCAGCTTAGTCAGTCTCATTTGAGGATGAATATTCCCAAAGGGGAGATATTGTAAAGCCCTATACTTTTCTTAGCTTAGTTCAGCTCTTAGTTATATGTATAAGAGGCTTAAAGCTTGAAAATTTCACCAAGTATTGGGGACTTGGTCAATTTTCAGGATTCTTAACTTTGAGGATTTTTAAACGAGTCTTCCTGACCACGTGATTTTGGTATTTGAGTAAATTTATGTTCAGGGGTGTAAGGATCATCTCTTAAGGAATTTTTGGATTTTTTATACGAGAATGGGATTGTGTTTCGATTTTGATTCCAGAACCTCAACGCTATAGTGGCACATCATGGTGGGTATATCAATGATCACTTCATCGGGTTGTGGTGGCATTCCAATCTGCATTCTAGTTGGAGATTTAATTTCTTGAGGGGTAGTTACATCTTTTTCCATCGACCCAATTCATAAAAACACGATTTAAAACATCGGTTAAGGAATTATATGCCTATATTCTCAAATTTACTCTAAAAAACAAACCCTAACCATCCCCAAAATTAATCAATTTCATTATTTTCTCTCCAAGGAAACCATAAATTCAAGTTCTCGAATCCTAGAACTTTCAAGAAAAGCATCAAGATTGTGTTTCTTTTCAAGCTTAAGGGTTTAAGGTATGTGTGATGTTCATCCACGGGCCCTTTCCACCTATGGAGTCCAAGAATCCATTTTTATGTTTTAAATGATGAATTTTACATGTTTATGATGAATTTTATCCATGAAGGTCTTATGAATTTTTATTATATATTGTGGTTACACGTGTTTTTTATGGAATGATCCTTCACACGTTTGAATGAAGAAATTTTCATGTTAAATCCCTAACTCATGGTTTTAGTATTATAATTATGTTTTAATCATGTGCTTTACCCATTCCCATGCTTAAGTTTATGCTTTCCATGTGTTTGAGGAAATGCCTAAGGGTTGGTTTTTGACCAATGATCCCTTATTATGGTTTTAAAGATATATATGTCCTTATTGGTATTCCAATTTAGTGCTTGAGGGTTATAAACACCCGATACTTATCTGTTTAAATTAATTCAATATCTTCAGAATGGTTTCAGATAAACCATAAGCATTGTCATTCAGTAAGTTAGCATGTTCGGTTGTTTGCTTAGTTAAGCTTATTTCAATCCAACAATCAGTGTCATTTAGTTTGGAGTAAGATTTAGCACCGATCGAACCCAGGGATGGGGGCTCACCTACCAGTAGAGGGTGTGACCTTTAGTAGCAGTCCCTTAGGTCTAGAACTATGTAGCCAGCGTAGGTTAGAGATATTAGCCTCCCAATTGAGGGTTGATAAAGTGTTTACTTGCAAGTTGAGGGTAACATATATTTCATTAGAGCACCTGCTAGATAAGGGTGACTCATTCGTCCTTTAGGAAATTAGTTTGGTGGATCCACACAACCACATTAGTACCCACGGTATAGTACTAATACCCTTCCAACTAAGGTTATAGGTTAGACCCCGATTAACTTAGATTAGGGTATGTCGGTACGATAATACCTCCCATAGTCTCAGTTCAGTATTTAGTAAAGAATTTAGTTCAGGTTTTCTTGACCATAGTATACCTTTCATCAGTTATTCAGTTACCTGAATTCAGAATTTCAATTTATAGACTATTTCATTATCATGTTATATGCTTGGTCATGCATTCTATGATTTTACAACTTTCATGTATTTATGCATCAGTTACCTCATACTATTTAGTCAATCATTATTTCATGCACATAAACCTATGCATTTTAACCTAACCTTATCTCATATCCCAGTACATTTAAAGTAATGATCATATTCTTTCCTTCACGCTATGATGTCTTATATCATAGGTTCAGATGCTTATTTTCCTACGCGCTTAGACCGTTCAGCTGATCAGAAACAATAGTTATGGTGATAGCTCATATGTCGAGGACTTATTATGTTATTTCAATTTTTTGCATTTCTTTTCAGTTAGTTTAGTTTGGAATTAGTTTGGGCCTGTCCCATTAACTCTTCAGTCAGTTAGAGGCTTTTAGATATTTTCAGTCATTCAGACAGTTAGTTCATTTATGTTTGTTCATTCATTTCAGTATGTAATCAGACGTTCAGACTTAAGATTTACATCGTATATTTAGTATTTGAACCTTATGGCTTTATTCAGTTGTTTCAGCATATGTTCATTATCATTATATTATTCAGTGCTCACAGTATGTACCAGTCCATGGGTTAGCTTGTGGTCACTTGTGACCACAAGTGCTGTTGTCTTGACTAGGAGTAACCTCGAGTCATGACAAAACTTTGTACCAGAGCCTAAGGTTTTACAGTGTCCTAGGGAGTTTGAAAGTTGCGTTAAGTAGTCTTATGGATGGTTGTGAAATGCACCACACTTATGGACAGGAGGCTACCAGATATTTTAAGAAAAGTTTCCCTTCTTTCACTATTTATGTTGTACCAATGACCATGATCTCTATTTAAACTCTCTTTCTAATCCATCCATTATTCTGTTACAAAAAATGCCTCTAAGAAAGAATAGCGGAAGAAGAAATGGGAACTAGCCCGTACCTTCACCTATTTAGGAAGATCTCCTGAATGAACACGTCTTTTATGCCAAGTTTGGAGCTGTATTCACTACCTTAGCTCATTAAATAGCTTCTTAGAATGATCAACAGGTTTTTGCCCCAGCTAATCCAGTGGTAAATACAACTGTATCTAGGATTCGGGATTTCACCCGCATGAATTCCTCTTTATTAGGATCTATGTCTGAGATGGACCCACAGGAGTTTTTGGATATGGTTCAGAAGGTAATAGATATCATGGGTTTCACTTTGACTGAGAGTGTAGAGTTGGCTACTTACCAGTTGTAGGATGTAACTCCTACCTGGTAAAAACAGTGGAAGGAGGATAGGGGCGCAGATGCAGGGCCTGTAGAGTAGGAGTAGTTTTCCACAGACTTTTTAGATAGGATCTTCCCTTTAAAGTTAAGGGAATATAAGGTATTGGAGTTCATTAATTGAAGTAGGGTAATATGAGTGTGAAGGAATACCTGCTCAAGTTCACTCAGTTGGCAAGGTATGCTATTTCGATGGTGGATGATAACAGGTCTAGAATGAGTAAGTTTGTGTCTATTATACATAATAGCATGGTTAAGGAGTGTAAAACTTCTATGTTGAATAAGGAGATTGATATATCTAGGCTTATGGTCCATGCTCAACAGATTGAGGAATAGATGCTTGAGGAGAAAGAGAAAGTAAAAAGGTTAGAATAGGTCGCTTTAATTTTTGTCAACCTAGGTCAGAGGGTGGTAACCATTATTAGTTTCGTTAGAAGTTTACAGACCCAACTCGATCATCAGATAGTGTGCCAGTGCCAAAGTTCCGTAATGACGATCGTGATAGAGCACCAGGCTCCAAGTCCCAAGGTAGTGTAAACAGGGGTCGTACTATCCTCTTTGCTAGAAATGTGGTAGGAATCATTAGTGTATGTGTAGAGCCAACAATGGTGTATGTTTTGGGTGTACCAAGAAAGTCCATAGAGTCAGGGATTGCCTAAAGAGAGTCCAGTAGGATCAGTCAAATCGTTCTCGAGTTCCATCCGGTCGCTCGACTTAGCAGGGTGGTGCATCCAGTGCAACCACTAGGCAATTCCAAAACTGATTGTATGCACTCCAGTCCCATCATGATTAGGTAAACTCTCCTAATCTGGTTATGGGTACATTACAATTCTTTCATATTTATGTTTACACTTTGTTAGATCCCGTAGCTTCTTTTTCTTTTGTAACCCTTTATATAGCAGTCGATATTGGTGTCAGTCCTGAAACTCTAGTAGATCCTTTCTCTGTGTCTACCCTAGTGGGTTAATCTATGACACCCATATGGGTGTGTGAAAATTTCCCGGTCACAGTATCTCAGAAAATCACTTCAGTAGACCTTGTAAAGTTAGATATGACTGATTTTGATATCATTCTCGGCATGGATTGGCTCTACTCATGGAATGCTTAAGTTAACTGTAGAAATAAAGTCATCCAATTTTACTTTCCCAATGAACCAGTTATTGAATGTAGAGGTAGTACTTCAGCACTTAGGGGTCAAATTATGTCATATCTTAGAGCGAGAACACTGATATCCAAGGGGTGCATGTACCATCTTGTTTGAGTCAAAGACTCTATGTTTGAGAATCCAAGTATTGAGTTAGTTTCAGTAGTAAGGGAATTTCAAAATATGCCCTAAAGATCTTTTTGGAGTTCCACCCGAAAGGGAAATTGACTTTGAAATAGATCTCTTTTCAGATACCCAACCTATCTCTATTTCTCCCTATAGAATGGCTCCAACTGAGCTTAGAGAGTTGAAATAACAGTTGAGATATCTCTTAGATAAGGGATTCATAAGGCCTAGTATTTTCCCATGCGACGCTCCAGTCCTTTACGTGTGTAAGAAAGATGGTTCTATAGAATTTTAATTGATTATTGTCAATTGAGCAAAGTCATAGTCAAGAATAAGTACCCACTCCCCAAGGTTTATGACTTGTTCAACCAACTTCATGGTGCTAGTTATTTCTCTAAGATAGACCTCAGATCCGGCTATTATCGGCTCAGTGTCAGAGAATGTGACATTTTGAAAATAGCTTTCAGAACTCGGTGTGGTCACTGCAAATTTCTAGTTATGTCTTTTGGACTAATGAATGTCCCAATAGCTTTCATGGACTTGATGAACAGAGTGTTCAAGAAGTACTTGTACATGTTCTTCATACTCTTCATTAATAAAATTCCTGTCTTCTCTTATAGGGAAAACGATCTTGTAGACCATCTCAGAACTGTATTGCAGACTCTTAGAGTCCATCAGTTATTCGCCAAATTCAGCAAGTGTGAGTTTTAGCTAAGATCAGTGATAACGCTCAAACTACACCTCTCTAATGAGAATGTAAGCGACCGTTGTCAATATAAAACCCAACTAGGTTGGGGTCGAATCCCACAGGGAATATGGTGTGAACTTAAGTCGTTCGCAATTTAATCAACTAATAGCTGAATGTTTCCTGAAATGGCATTTTTTTAGTATAGCAAGTAATTGTTGGTCACTTTAGTTACAGTATTCGTAATCAGGAGTTTATGGAAAAACCAGAATTATGTTCACTAGGGGTTTTGGTACTTGATATATGCTAATGGTGGTTCAAGATTCTCACAGTAGGTAGGACAACAAGTTATCTTTATCGAAGTTATGCCTAAATGTCTCTCGGCCTACTTAAGAATTCAATTACCTAATCCTCTCGGACTTAGGGAATTTATATTAATGATCAGATTTTACCTCAGGTTAGTCAACTTTGTTACAATGTGAATTATTAAATGGAAGTTTTTAGTGCTTCCAAGTACCTGTTAATAATTCACTTCCCACTATAGTTGATTTCTTTCTCAAGCAAATCAAAGCAGGTGTTATCTATCATTTGCAACCAATAGATGATAATTAAAACCTCAGAATTATCACGAAGTCCTACCACCTTTTGAATCTTGAACACTCAGCACCTTATAAAGACTTAACCCTAGATCCCATAATTCAGGTTAAAGGAATTTACCTATTCATCATGTAATAATTGAAATAACTAGTTATATTCATGATTTGAAAGATAAACTTTCCACAAGATGAATAGAAGCTAGAGATTCTCAGATTAGATTACAGTAGTAATCCCAAAATAATGATGATAATCTCTTCAAAGTTATTGCTTGTTCAAGTCAAGAAACTAGAGAGATAAAATATCAAAATACGTGTCTCCAAAATATGTTCGAAACTCCTTAGAAAACCCTAAAAAATACTTTAAATAGTTCACCCTAATTATGGAAACAAAATCACAGAGTTTAATAATCCCTCGAATTAGGTGACAACATTCGTGACAACCTATCAGGAGGCTGACGACTTATCACAGATGTCGTTAGCTCCTCTTTGCTTTTAATACTCGCTGCTTTTGACTGATGACAAACTGTGACGTCCTATCAACTCCTTGATGACTTATCATAAATTTCATCAAGTCTCTACCTCAGCTCTCATGTTCTGCCTTAGGCTGACGACAATTTTGACGACCTATCAGCTCTTTGATGGCATATCACAAAATGTCGTCACAACTATCAACTCAGGTGCATTCTCTGTCTGAGGCTGATAATGAAGCTGAAAACTTATCACAGAGTTGACGACTTATCAGAAATGTCGTCAGCCACACTTTTCTTCAAATTACTTTAGATTTCAACTCCTTTACTTTCATCCTTGTTGGTTCTCTTGCATCATAGCTTCTACTGCAAAATCAAACATAAAACAACCAAAAACAACAAAAGTTGCTTAAGACTTTGCAATTATTCTTAGTTAAAATCCTCAAATGTGTTAGCATTAGCTCACACATCAACACCCTAAACTTAAAAAAATTGATTGTCCTCAAGCAACTCAACACAACTAGAAGAATGCAAAGTACCTTTGGCAGTCAATCATCCATATCATCTCAAAATACTTTCTCCCTCTCCAAGGTTAGTCAATTTAAAAATAATAAAGAAGACCAATGCAACACACATAAATCAATATACGACATTAATTCAATTACATTAACCATGCATATACCAGTATTACACTCTCCAAACAAGTTAGCAACTAGCAACATATCTAGTGTGCCCACATAGTAAAGAAATCCCCCTCATCTCACATCAGTAATCCTATACGTAACCATGGGAACAATCAAAACACTCACTCTCAGAATGAAGTTCAAACCAATATATGCCAAGTACCATAGGCTTGCCCTTATTTTGTTTACCCAGATCTTCAGATAGGTCAGCTAGGATCACTATAGGTATTCTCTTAGGCTTGTGATATAGGTTAGGGGCTGGTATGATACTCAATGGTATTTAAAGTGACTAAGCCTCCTTGATACTACACTAGCTTTTTGGGGTTTCACTCATTAGCCTTTTTCACTCTTCTCTTTTATTGATTACACTTATTTAGGCTGGGCACGGTCTTTTTCATAATTACTTATTCTTTTTAACAATTTTTCTTTTTCCTGCTCTTTTCCTCCGCACCCAAAACAGGTTCATTATGATCTAAATGGGAAGATGATAGGTGTCATAAAAATAAATAGGCTAATCAGGCTCAAAAAAAGGATCAAGGGATATTATGCACATAGGGAAGGTCATTTAGGCTAAAGTAAGCTCATATCAATACGTCCTATGATCCTTTCCTAACCCCTATCCTTCAACCTAGGTAAGATTAATTGGGCAAGTTTTGGCTTCAGCATACAGTGGGAACTAAGTAACATCTCATACACACTTGGCACATAGGTATATCGCAATATACTACTCATTCAGTTCGTGCAACTATTTAGCAATGATTATTGTGTTACTATAACTAATGACATACAAAGATGCACAGTAGTCATACTTAAATGCAAATCACACAGTTAAAGAAGTAGATCATTTGAAAAGGTGTACAAAAATCAAAAAACAATTCAACTGCCTCAAGTACAAGTATTTCTCCTAGTCGGCTAGAAAATTTTACAACAACAATTTACCCTACACCCTAAACTTAAAATCAAAGAAAATCTAAACTTAGGGTTAGAGTATACCTGGAATAGATCAATCCTGGGGGTCATGGGTTGCCTCCCATGCAACACCTAGTTTAAAGTCACGGCACGACTCAGGTATCTTGATTACTTCAGACTTTATCAAGACAGATAGTAGTGATACTTTTCATTGATTCTTGTGGACCAATATAAAGTTTGACTCATTGCCCATTTACTTTGAAGGTACTGTCGTCTTAAATTTCAAGTTCTACTACTCCAGATGAGTAGACTTGATTAACTCAAAAAGGGCCTAACCACTTAGATTTAAGCTTACCTAGGAACAGTTTGAGTCTGGAATTGAGCAGAAGCACCAAGTCACCCTTCTGGAAGTCTAATTCTCTATCCTCCAATCATGGTATTTTTCATCTTTTATTTATATAGGTCCACTCGTTCATATGCCCTGAGATGGAATTCATCCATCTCATCCAGTTGTCCTAGTCTCAGCTCTGCTGACTCGTTCCAACTCAAATTCAGCCTTTTGAGTGTCCATAAGGCCTTGTGCTCCAGCTCTATTGGTAAGTGGAAAACATTTCCATAGACCATCTGAAATGGTGACATGCCATTGTATGCCTTGAAAGCAGTTCGATATGCCCACAAGGCATTATCGAGCTTTCAAGACCAATATTTCCGACCAGCATTCACCGTTTTGGCTAGGATGGGTTTAATCTCTCGACTTAACACCTCCACTTACCCACTAGTTTGAGGGTGATATGGAGTGGCTACTATATGTTGTTTCACCCCATATTTTGCTAAAGCTGCTCGAAATGTGTGGTACTCCAAAGTGGGAGAAGATTTTCTTTTTGAGAAAAGCAACAACTCTCTTTCTTTCATTATCAGACAAGGCAACAACTTCGACCCATTTTGAGACATAGTCAACAAAAACTAAAATATACTTCTTCCTGTACGAGCTTACAAAAGGACCCATGAAATCGATGCCCCAGACATCAAACAATTCCACTTCAAGCATCTTAGTCAAAGGTATCTCATGTCTTTTGGAGATTGACCCCTGCCTCTGACATTGGTCACATTTCAGCACAAACTCGTGGGCATCCTTGACCAATGTTGGCCAATAGTAATCGCTCTGCAGCACCTTCCTAGCTGTTCGATCACTTGCACAGTGACCTCTAATTGGGGAAGCATGACATGCTTCCAATATGCACAATACATCCACTTCCGGCACGCATCTCCTTATAATATTATCCACACATCGCCAAAAAAAATATGGCTCATCCTAGAAGTAATGTGTCACATCATGTAGGAATTTCTTTCTTTGATAGAAGGAAAGATTTTTTGGGATGACCTCACTCACAACATAATTTTCAAAATCAGCATACCAAGGCAATTTCTCCATAGCAGCAGACAAGATTTGCTCATCAGGGAAGGCATCATTTATATCTATTTCATCACTAATTTCCTGCTCACCTTCCATTCTAGATAGACGATCTGCAACCTGGTTTTCACATCCTTTCCTATCTTTGAAATTCAAATTCTTGTAGCAGCAATACCCATCTAATCAGCTTTGGTTTTACCTCCTTCTTAGCCATCAAATAACTCAAAGCTGCATGGTCATTGTAAACCACCACCTTGGTCCCAAGCAGATAAGCCCTGAATATCTCAAAAGCATATACAACAGCCAGAAGTTCCTGTTCAGTGATGGTGTAATTCTTTTGCACTCCATTCAGTGCTTTGTTGGCATAATATATTAGATGAAATAGTTTTTCCTTCTTTTGTCCCAATACAGCTCCAAGGGAAACACCACTTGCATCATACATGATTTCAAACGGTTTTGACAAGTCTGGTGCAATAATAATAGGGGCCCCAACCAGCTTTTTTTAAGGCATTTAAATGCCTTCAAGCAACCATCATCAAAGGAAAACTTCACTTCTTTCTCCAAAAGTTTGCAAAGTGGATTTGCAACCTTCAAGAAATCTTTTATAAACCTCCGATAGAAGCCTGCACATCCAAGAAAACTATGCACTCTCTTTATTGAAATGGGAGGTGGTAGTTTCTCAATAACTTCCACCTTGGTTCGATCAACTTCTATCCCTTTTACTAAAATTTTGGGACCGAGAACGATGCCCTCATTTACCATAAAATGGCATTTTCCCTAGTTAAGACCCAAATTGAATTCAGCACATCATTGCAAGGCTATATTAAGGTTTTCC
>NW_025880333.1:26159-58078 GCF_002878395.1 Capsicum annuum
TTGCTTAGTTAATCCACAGTCCTCCCTTTCTTATGTGACCCCATTATTGGATATGCATTTTGGTTTAAGTTCTGATTGACTGTCAATTCTTTTTCTATTTCTACTCTACTAGGAGACTCTGTGGTTGTTAAAAGAGTCTATTGGGGGTGTTTGGTATTTGTCAGTGGTAGATAAACTCTTGTAGACCTGATAGAGTTGGACATGATTGATTTTGATGTTATCCTGGGAATAATTTTGATGCACTCGTGCTATGCTTCCTTAGATTTTTGAACTTGTAAGGTCATGTTTAAATTCCGTAATGAGCCAGTCATTATATGGGAATGGGGTTCTTTTGTGCCTAAGGGGAGGTTCATCTAATATCTCAGAGGCCAAAATTTGATCTTTAAAGGGTACTTGTATCATTTGGTCTGAGTTAAATATTCTAACTCAAAAGGTCTCTCTCTAGAATATATTCTCGTGGTTAATAAGTTTCCCGAGGTCATTTTTGATGACCTTCCCCGTATTTCTCCCAATAGCAAATTAATTTTAGGATTGATCTTGTTTCGAACACTCATCCAATTTCTATTCTTCCTTATAGAATGGCTCCGTCAGTGTTGAAGGAACTTAAGAAACAATTGAAAGATCTCTTAGATAAAGGTTTTATCCTTCCTACTGTGTCTCCTTAGGATGCTCCTGTGTTGTTTGTGCGTAAGAAGGATGGTTTATTTCAGATGTGCATTGATTATTATCAGTTGAACAAGGTGGCCATAAAGAATAAGTATCCCCTTCCTAGGATCAATGATTTGTTTGATCATCTTCAAGGTGTAAAGTATTTCTCTAAGATAATTTTTTATTTGGGTTATCATCGGCACAAGATTAGGGAAGTGGATATCTTTAAGACTGCCTTCAGGACCCCGCATGGTCACTATGAGTTCCTAGTTATGTCTTTTAGGTTGACCAATGCCCAGTGGCATTCATGGACTTGATGAATAGGGTCTTCCATCCATTCTTGGATTTTTTTTTCATTGTTATCATTAATGACATCTTGGTCTATTCTAAAAGTAAGGTGGATCATGTTGGCCACCTCTGAGCTATGTTACATACCTTGAAGGATAATCGTTTGGATGCCAATTTCTCTTATCTCTAGCGAAAAGACCATGTTCGATCTATAAAAGGTTTTGGCTGTTAAGAAGTGGCTTAGACTTGCGACTCTAACTGATATTCAGAGCTTCTTGGGTCTAGCCAGTTACTATAGAAGATTTATGGAGAGTTTTTTTATGATAGCTGCTCTATTGACTAATTTGACCTAGAAGAAGGTCATGTGTTTGTAGTCGGATGTGTGTAAGGGTAGTTTTGAGAAGTGGAAAGATAAATTAACTTTTGCTCTAGTTTTGTCCTTACTCAAGGCTAATGTTGTTTTTGTAGTGTATTGGGATGATTCTCGCGTTACGTTTGGTTATGTATTAATGCAGAATGACAGGGTGGTGGCCTATACTTTTAGGCAATTAAAAGTTCATGAGAAAAACTACCCTACTCATGACTTGGAGTTTTTAGCCGTGGTGTTTGCATTGAAGATTTGGTGTAACTATCTTTATGGGGTCATGTTGACATATTTTCTGATCATAAGAGTCTTCAGTATGTGTTTTCTAAAAAAGAGTTAAATCTCAGGCAGAGGAGATGTCTTGAGTTGCTGAAGGACTACGATATGAGACTATATTACCATCCAGGTAAAGGTAACATAGTTGTTGATGCTCTTAATAGGTTATTCTTGGGGATTTTATATTATGTAGATGAGGATAAGAAGGAGTTGGTGAAGGACATTCATCGTTTGGCTAATCTTGGAGATCGTCTCACAGACTTTGAGGATGGCGGTGTATTTGTTCATCAGGTATCGCAGTTGTCTCTTATTGTTGAGATAAAGGAAAAGAAAATATTGGATCCCGACTTAATGAAGATTAAGAGTAACGTGGGCCAACAAAAGGTGGTTATTTTGCGATTGGTGGTGATGGTATCTTGAGGTACCAAGGTATGTTATGTGTTCTCGATGTCGATGGGCTGAGGGAAAAGGTTATTTCAGAAGCTCATAGATCTTGTTATGCTATTCATCCCAATTTTACAAAGATGTATCATGACCTTAGGGTGTTCTATTGGTAGAATAATACGAAACAAGATGTGGCTAGCTATGTGGCTAAGTATATGGTATGTCAACAAGTGAAAGTTTAGCACTTGAGACCCAAGGGTTTTTACCGAGATAATGAGTTGCCCGAATGGAAATGGGAGAGATTAATATGGATTTTGTCACCGGCCTTCCCTAATATCCGAATCAATGTGATTCCATTTGGGTCATTATTGATAGAATGACCAAGTCCGCTCACTTCTTGATGGCGAGGACTAGTTTTTTGGTGGAGGATTATGCTAAGTTGTATCTTGTGGAGATTTTGAAGTTTCATGGTGCTCCGGTCTTTATAATTTCAGATCGTGGTACCCCATTGTCATCTCACTTTTGGAAGTCATTTCAGAAAAGTTTGGGAACTAAGGAGTGCCTTAGAACCACTTTCCACCCAAAGAAGAATGGCCAAGCGGAGAGGACCATTCATATATGGGAGAATATGTTGTGTGATTGATTATGGTGGTAGTTGGTTCGACTATTTTCCTTTGATTGAATTTTCCTATAACAATAACTACCACTATAAAATTTGTATGGCTCCTTTTTAGGCATTGTATGGTAGGAGGTGTTTTTCTCCTATTGGGTAGTATGAAGTTAGTATGACTAAGTTGATTAGCCCTTATATGGTTTACCAAGCCTTAGAAAAGGTGAAAGTGAATCATGATAGGTTGAAAGCCGCTCAAAGTCGCCAAAAGTCCTTTGTAGATGTGAGGCATAGGGACTTGGAGTTTAATGTTGACGATTGGGTATTCTTGAAGGTATCTCCCATGAAAGGAGTGATGCAATATGGTAAGATGAGGAACTTAGTCCCTATTATGTTGGTCTATATTTGATTTTGAAGAGGGTTGGTAATATTGCCTATGGGTTGGAATTGCCCTCTAGTTTGAGCTCTATCCATTCGATATTCCATGTGTCGATATTGCGGAAAGGTATGGGTTATCCTTTGTTGGTTATTACTAAGGAAGATGTTGGTATTTTTGATACTTTGTCCTATAAGGAGGTACCAATGAAGATATTATATCATCAAGTTTGTTGGTTGTGAACGAAAGAAGTGTCTTTGATAAAGGTTCTATAGAGGAACCAAAAGTTTGAGGAAGTAACTTGGGAGGCAGAAGAGGACATGAAGTCCAAATATCCATACTGATTTTTATTCTGGAAACTCTTACTTGATATATGTGTTAATCTTTTTAACTTGATTTATGTCTTTATAGGCAATGGGTTCAAGTCCCTAAACATTGAATTGACCAGTTGTTTAGATAGACAATAGGCTCTAGTCTTAAAGTCAATTGAATGAATGGTTGATTGATAATGATCATGTCATGTGTCTTATACTTATTGTATGTCTTTGTTTTCTAACATGTATTAAGGTTATCTTGATATACTATGATGTGCTAACTCATGCTTGTGCTTGCCTTACCCGTCATTTGAGGATGAATGATCCAAGTAGGGGAGAATTGAAATACCTTGGCTTTGAACCCTTAGAAAAAATTCCCTATGTTCAGTTTCTTGACAAGGTACGATTTCAACATACCACTCGTATGCTAGGGTATGACTAGTACCCACCTTCCCATATGATAATCATTCTAGGTTGATAAAGTTCTATCCAAGCTATGATTTGGCCTCTCCCTAGTCATATGTTGCCTAGATTTATGATTTTATGAGGACAATCTTGATGATTCTGATCAAGGTATGACTCCAAGGGTACTTTTCATACCTTAGGGTATGACTTGGCCCTATATGATCATATGTTGGTCAGTATGGGGGTCCTACGTGAGGTGTAGGGTATGAGTTAGGGTGCCATTCTTACCCTAAGGTATAGTTCATGTAGGGTGGTCGTACCTCATGGGTTCAAATCTTAGCTCTTAAGCCTAGGGCATTCCAGAAATTTCCCACCCTACAACCCGTAAGTCCCCATATTATATACTATGTTATGGCCTCTTTTAACACTTATTGGAAGATCCAAACTCACCAAAAACACTCTCTAACTCACTCTTGAAGATTAAAGGCTAGGGTTCCAAAAATGTTCATCTAGAGGCTAGAAGGGGGCAAGTTCTCTCGGTGAACCACCTTGTTTAAGGCATGCGACTCTTCCATCTTTGCTATTTCTCAAATATTATGTAGTTTAAACATTGATTTGATTTTTGAATGGTGGGTTTTGAAATCAAATGTTAAGGGTTTTAATGCATATTGATGGATATTGTTAACTCTTGTTCAAACTTGTGCTTATATATGCATTGGGTAATGGTTTGCACATGTGGGTTCTTATTGATTGTGGTTTATCCAATGGGTCATAAGTAACCCAAATATGGTTGGTTTTCACTTGGGTTTTTGTTATGGTAATTGTATACCCTCATGATGTTTGTGAAAATGTCTAAGAGAAATAACTAGTCTTATGTTAATAGTACTTTGAACTAAGGCTTGGCTTAATAAGTAAGAATGATTAGTAAATAACTTTGTAAAGGCTTTGTTGGACATGTAATGAGTTAATTGGTAACCTTGGTGCTTTGATTTGCTAAATGGGGTTTGGGTCCATAAACTTAAAATTGAATTATGTTTGAACTAAAGTTTGGTGTATGAATGCAAAGGAAGAATGAATGGTGTTATATGGGTCTTGGTGACAACAAGTTGACTTGAATGGTGGTTATAACTAAGGAATTGGCCTATTAAAGTGATTGATTCATAAATCATTTATAAAGACCTTGTGTTCATGTATGGTGTTGAATTGTAGCCTTGAAGAATAGAATTGGCTAAGTGGGTTATAGTCTTTGAATATTGAACTAAGTGTATGCGAATGCATGGATAAAGGTTTATATTCTCAATGTCGACTAGTAATGGATGAGACAACTTATGGTTTGAGTCCACTTGATCTGTAAAATGGATTGTGGTTAGAGTCCACTTACCCAATTGAACTATTTGTGGTTAGTGTCCACTTGATCTATAAGAGGACTTGTGGTTAGAGTCCACTTATTCATAAGACAACTTGTGGTTAGAGTTCATTTCCTTAATTAAATAACTTCTGGTTAGATTTCACATGCTTTATAAGACGGCTTGAGGTTAGAGTCCTTTTGCATGATATAACCAGGAAGTTTAAACTTCCTAATCTACGTAAGTGAAAGGTTAGAGTCCTCCACTCCATGTATCATAATTGGATATTTCAAAATGCATGCTAAGTCCTTGTTTCCTTTCCCAACCCTCGATGTATCTGTATATCGACATATATGCTAATATATATAAATATTATTTCTTATGATGATTCAATGTGATTTTGTTAGGTTGATGGGGCAATCTCCGGTTCTTGTTGGGCTCGAGATGCCCATACAATAAGGATCAATTTTGGGTCGTGTAATTTCATACAACAAGGATCAATTTTGGGTCGTGTAACATTCCTTTGGCATGGTTTCTATTTTATGGATATATTTTTACCCTCTAACTGATGTAGAGTTGGTTGTTACATTTTAGTAGATGGTTTATCCGTATGGTGATTTTTTTCTTCATCTCTAACTTGATTGTGGCTGGGTATAATTTATCTTGGATATGTCAAATTTGGATGCTAAAGTTGATTTGAGTGGTTAGCATTGATATTGACTTATTATCTTAACTTTGACTTGGCACTTTTGAATGGCGATTTGAAAGCTATAATAGATTTAGAGTATGCATTCCTACAGTTTATAGGTTCTATTTGGGTAGTTGAGATCGAGTAGTTCCTTAGTTTTAAGATTTCAGCTTGAAGATATAGAGCTTACGTGTAACCTTCATTTTAGACTGATTACAGTTTGGATTTCATTTATAGGCTAGTTGAGCCTACTCCGTGGTTGACTACTCGATCTTCTTGACTTTTGATGGATTATAGTTAATAAGTAATTAGATGATAGCCCATGTACTCGGTATTGGTTCTTTTAGCTTTGACCTTGAGTCTCTAGTTTTATTTGGAAATTTTGGATGATATACTCAATGGGATTATTATAATTGAGTTAGGTTCAACGTGACTTCTTTCTTGGTTTATGGGACATACTGGGGTGAAATATTCAGTGATGAGTAATTATACCTTGGACTTAGAGATTTGAATTTTATTTTCATAAACACTAGTTGTGGCATTGACATGTATTGCATCCCTTGCTTATCTATATTTGTATTCCCAAATAGTTCCTTATGAGCTTATTCTCATGTTTATCGAATAGGCTTTCAGCGGACCATCTTCATTTCCTTGAGTTCCTGGTTATAAGATTTTGTAGGTAGGATTTAGGTGATTTTACTCTTGGTTTGGAGTGGACGACAGGTGTGGAATGGTAAAGTAAGTTTGTATTCTAATTTGGGAGTCAGTGGCATAACTTATGTCTTGGTTGGCTTTGGTTCCGATAAGCCTTTGTTGATTTGTGTAGATATCGAGATGGTATTAGAGTGTTATGGTTTGGATTTTGATGTATCAACCTTTTCAGTTCAATTGGAGGCGAGTTAGTGGTTAAAGTTAAGAATTGACTATTTGGTGGTGAAGTAAGAGTGCAAGTTGAAAAAAGAATACCAGTGGTGAAATCTCTTGCAATTGTTCTCTCTTTGTTGAGGTTACCTGGTATGTCATGCTTGTAAAATAAGGGCCTAGTTCCTCATTCTTTCAAGCTTTTGAGATTCTTTCTATCCGTAGACTTTTAAGGATGAAAGTCCTTTTAGTCGTTGATATTGTAATGACCTTTTCAGTTATTTTTCCTATTTTTTCTTGTCTTTGCCATTAGGGTTCTTTATAGATGCCTCAAGTTATTTATGACTTACTGGGACTAACCGTTCGGTTACCGGGAAGTTCATTTGTTTTTTAGAACTAATTCCCCATTTGGAAGTCTTCACTGGCTCCAAATGACCACTGGGAAAAAACTTTAGTAAAAAAATCTTAGATGCAAATTCCAATTGAGGCATTAGATTCGGAATATCGATTTTTGGCTAGGTAGACTTTTGGTTTGTGTCCCAATGCACCAGAGCTCATTTCGACCTACTGGTCAGAAAATGGGAAAAAGCGTAAGTATGGGTGTGGGACCAACATTTGGTTGAAACAACCTTAGATTAAAAATTCGTCATTGCCAACAGGTCTGAAATGTCAAATTTAGTGGGGGTACATAGTTTATTTGCAAAATTTGGACTCCATTTGAGTCCCGAGGCATTGGCCAAAACGTGGAAAAATTCCAAGTATCATTCTTAAGGACGGAGGATAGAGCGATCGCGGTGCGTACCCTATGGAGATCGCCCTTGTGCGATCGTGGCCTATTGAGGATGATCATTGTATCTCCTTGCCTGGGGTCTAAAAATAGACCCCATGGTCGCGATTTAGGCTATTTTTCCTTCACCCTTGAGAGCCAAAAATCCCAAATGGGTATGATAACTCAAGATTGAGAATTGTGGATTCCTTAGGATCTTGTTTAACATCTATTATAGTAATTATCATCCAATTTAAGGTAAGATTCCATCAAGTTCTTGTTGAATTTCCTTTGTTTTAACCCAGAACCCAAATATATCTTAGTGCTTAATTTTAGCCCCAAATTAGCCTTGTTTTCACCCATTTATATAAGGTTATGATTCTTTTTCATCTATGAACATTGGATTGACCTTGAAAATGCATTTTCCATACGTGGGACCCTCTTGGGGGTTTTTGGTGTCATTTTTGGACTCGAAGCACAATAGTGCAATATGGGTATCATTAGACTCGTATTGATTAGTAGATTACTATTTTGATAATGTGATGGCCTTTTGGGGATTGTCAAGTTAAGATGGACGTGTGGTGAATGATGTGAGGTTTTACAGTTCAACATTTAGGTAGGCTTCTACCCACTCTTCTTCAAAGATGATGTGTGATATATATTGTGTGTGAATGTGAATGTTAGGCTTGATTTTGATTAGAATATCTTAGCCTTGATTATTGATGTTTGGGGATTAGATGAGGCTTTTGGACCCGTAAGGTGGTATATTTATAACCCTTTTAGAATACTATTGCATTCTCCCTAGATTGAGCTAATTTGTAGCATGGTTATGATATAATATTGGGTTTGGGATGTAGTTTAAGTACTGAATCATGGGTTAGTATGATTAACCTTGGTTGGGCTAGTCTAGTGGTGTTGAAATCATAATTTGGGTAGAGTGGCTTGAATGCCCATATTTCTAGGAGTAGTTCCTATCTTAGGATTGTTTATGGCTTCCTTGACATCTAGAAGTTGAACTAGATACCTTAGCCTAGTTTGCAGCATAGTTTGTCTAAACATTGAAATTGAAAATTAGAACTGGGATTGTTTGGCTCACTTAGACTAAGATTTGTGTTAGCCTTGGGGATTTAGTTTTGTATGTTAGGCATAGTTGAGACTAGTGAACCTCAGAGTAAGGTTACTTTGTTGTTTGATGAATTGTGATAGTACTTTCCCGGATAAAGATTAAATAGCTTATGGCCTTGACTTCTTTATAGAAATGATATTGGGCCTATAGAGATGATATTTCCTCTAAGTTATGATAATTGGACTATAGAGATGATATTTACTCTTAGTTATGATATTAGTCCTATAGAAATGATATTTCCTTTTAGTATTATAATTGACCTATAGAGATGATATTTCTTCTTTGTCATGATATTTGGCCTATAGAGATGCTATCCCTCATAGATGTGATAGTTGGCCTATAGAGGTGATATTTCTCATAGTCATGATGTATGACCTATCGATAGGAGATGCCTCTTAGATATGAGATTCTTATAGGTATATTACACATCCTAGATGTGAGATTATGCTATTCATCATAGTAAGCTATTATAAATATGAGATGGCTTGCTAATACGATTATTATTATGAGTTCTTGATACGTATGCGGGCCTAAGGTTGTGATTACGAGTTGGATTATTACGGTCACATTATGGGGCCAAGGGTCGTGTCATGATATGAATTGGACATCTAGGAAGAAGTTATCCTTGTAAAGGATATGGTTGCAGATTTTAAGTTTATATATTGATATCTATACATCTCTCCGGCGTGGGATGGAGAAAGATGCGGTATGTTGTTTGTGATTCCAATATTTGACTACTAGTGATGGAATGCATAGATTTGGTACATTCATGATTATTAAATCGATTATTGATACGATTCCAACTAGATTATAATCTTATTATTGTCACTAACTAAGGGCTAAATCCTACTTTCTACCTTAAAGTGGATTTCTTCACAATAGCAACTGCCTAACCTAAAAGTAAATTATATGTGTAAAAGAGGTAAATAATGTAGTTTAATATGCCTAACCTAGTTTTACCTACTATGTACTCCGATCATGAGATATTCCAATCCTTTCTACACTTTTATAGAGATTTGGTCCCAAAGTTCACTTTAAGCAACAAACTTACAGATTTACACACTTTTAGCCACGACTTGTGTACGTGTACCTATATTAAATACACTTATTAAGGATGAGATACTAATGATGAATGGTGAATTATGGAAATATACACTACCTTGCTTCTCTTTTCATACATATTTACTTTAGCCCTCGTAGGGTTTGTCATTTAGTTTAGCCTTTGTAGGGCTTGAACTTTACTTTAGTCCATGTGGGGATTGCTCTCTATTATGTGACATTGATTTAGATATAATGATGATGACATTGATACTCAGCAAGGATGGAGGATATTATGATGATGTGATGATACTCGACAAGGCCAAAGGATATTATGATGATGATGTTGATACTCAGCAATGCCGGAGGATATTGTGATGATACTCGGCAAGGCCGGAGGATATTGCGATGATGATGTTAATACTTGACAATGCCAGAGGATATTATGATAATGTGTGATACCCAGAAAGGGCGGAGGATATTATGATTATGTGTGATACCCAAAATGGCCAAAAAATATTGTGGTGATAATATTAATGCTCGACAATGCCGGAGGATGTTGTAATGATTATCATCCCTACAAGGATGAAGAATGATTATGATGATGACGTTTGTGATTATGATGATTATGGTGTTGTGGATTCTATTGCTTTCATTCTTGCATGCATATCATCTGTCACTAGTATGCCCAATGTTTACTAGCCGGTATGGGACAATTGTATAGATATAGGTGATGCGTATGCATTGTGTTATTTTATGATGATTGAACCTTCCGAGTTTGCGGAGGTGGGGGTACGCATAGGATTGACTAAGTATTTGGTTGTTCAAAATAGTCGGTTACTCGCGCTGTTATTGATTTTATTATTATCATTATTATTATCATTATTATGGCTAGTTTATGACAGATTTGTCATTGATTCAATGTCGAGATTGAGGTATGCTTTTGACCTTTTCTATCTTATAGTTGCAATATTTTAACTATGGATGAATATTTCATGCCTTTCCTAGTGGATTAGAAACCCTAAGTATGACAGTATTAAATCTTGATAGGATCATTGTGAGGTCTTAAAATAAAGATATGATTATTTGGGATATGCTTGAGTGGACCTCTTATTTGTATGTATATATATATCCAGCTATGTATAAATATGGTACTACCGTATATCATGTCCTTCATTTGTTCATATTTTATATTCATTCTTTGGCCTTGTATATTGATATATATATATATATATATATATCCTTCTTTTGCCCTTTATTCGTATATTATCAAGGGATATATGGTAGAGTGGTGAGATTTATGAGTATTGATGGAATAGGATAGCTCATCCTTGGTACCATTTTAGCCTTATTATCACATTGGCTTGTTATATCATTATTGGACTCTTTGGTGTAGTTTTCCATTCTGTTTATATGTTATGTATATCTGCTTTATCATGGGACCTCAGTTGGTAGTTGCCTATTGTGTACGATTCGTTTGGTACTCATACTACACTTCTATAGCCTGCAAATTATAGTATGAGTTATTGTTGTGATGTGTGCATCGTGTGGAGCAACCATGGTTCAGAGATATGGAGTGAGATCCTGACGTTCGGAGTATTACTTCTCTCATCTTATGTACTAGATTTGTCTCTATATTGTATTCAGAGATAAGTTATATTGGTGTATTTCCCTTGATATTTCACTTTTGTACTCTTATTATATCAGAAGCTCTTGTACTGATGCCACCAGGTTTTAGGATTCATTAGGTATTTGATTCTCCTATTTCATCTATCCTATATTCTTTTCTATTTTCAGTTGTGTAGTGTGTTACTAGCCATTCTGGAATAAAAGGTTGGATTGGCTAGCTTGCTGGTGGGTTATAGTAGGCACCATCATGACTTGAGAAATTAGGTCGTGGCATAAATACAGCGAGGGGAAATGGTCAAGGAACATAAAATGGAAAATTCACAGAATTAAGTCCTTATAGGTGCAACTTATAGTTGAGTCTCCTAGAATTGAGATTCCTCTAGCACCGGTAGTTGCACAGCCTGCTATGTTTGTTTAGGAGCAAAAGATGTTGGGTAGATTCTTGAGATTGATTTTGGCTAGGTTTTCTAGCAGTTCAATACCCATAAATTAGAACGTTTGTATGTTCTTAGGAAAATAACACATAACAAATAAACACAGTGCTTAAATAAAAGAAACCTAACACATCTACGATAGCCAACTCAATTTTAGCTCAAAACTCTTACCCTCTCTTATTTCCAACTTTTTAGAACCACTGTGTGGATACATGTAGGACAACAGTATGACACAAGGGTATCAAGTAGTGACATTACACTAACAACAAACAATCAAGCATATATGCAATCTACTCTACCCGAACTGATAAAATGTCAACAATACAACCCATGAACCCTCACAACAATAAAGTCCCAACTATCATGGTAGAATAATGCATGTCAATGAAAGTGAATATATCAAGGAACTTACGTTCACAAAAGAAGTTCGTGCAATGTGCATAAAATACCATAGGCTTGCCTTATTTTAAATACCTCAGCTTTTTGGACAGTTGGATTAGGATAACTATAGGACTTTGCTGGGCTTCGGGATAGGTATGGTACATTTAGGATATAGTGACTCACCCTTCTTGTCACTACACTTATATTTTTTGATTCATTTCTCAACTATTCTTCTTTTATTTCTCCTTTTTTCTCCTTTATTAATTATTCGGATTTGGTGTGGTTTCTTCTTGCTTTTCGTTTATTCACTTATCTTTTTCTTTTTTTTTTTCTCATTTTTCTCATTTTTCAATTACACCCGGCCTTGCTTTCTTTTCTCTTAATCACAAACTTCTTCATACCCATTTTCAATTATGCATCATTTTCAGTTGCCTAAGTTGAGGAGCATAATGTGTAGGGAGGGACTAGGGCCAAAATAGGGTCATTGTAATTAAATAGGAAGGTGAAGCGTTAAATCAAGAAACTAGGTCAACTTGGGCTCAAAAATAGGGATCAAAGGATACTTATTTGCATTTGTTAGGTATTTTAGGATAAGAGTAGACTAATTAAAAAATGGCCTACGATCATGTCCTAACTAACTATCCTACAACATAGGCAAGACCAATTGGGCAAGTCCTAGATTAAATGCACAAAAGGAACTAAGTAGCTTCCTTACACGCATATGGCATAGGGTGATACTGTCAACTACTACCTATCCAGTTCATGCAATGCTAAACTATGATTATTTTGTCCATATCCTAATGACATAAAAAGATTAACCCAATGGTGACATAAATATTTACATCAGACACAGGTCACAAAAAATTTAGAGGGGTATCATTTTGTTCAACCATTTTTTAAAAAACAAAATAGAGCTTGTCAACTGTACTTAGGCTCCTCATTTTTCATCTACTTAAACATAAATAACACATATACAAAACAATACAAAAATCACCTAAACATGCCAGTTATAACTAAGATACTATAACCGACGGTAAAAGAAACATAGCAACAAAAACCCTCAATTGTGGTATACCCCTACCCCTAACTACAAATAATGCACTATCCCAATACATAACTATAGTATCCAAATTAGGGATGAAGATATACCTAAGTGTCCTAGACCCCAGATTAATACATCTCTACAGGAGGGGCCTTAGACTGAGACTCACTCTCACCAATAGTAGCCTAGTAGTGATCGAGACACTAATATCAATAGTGGTACTAACAGTGGCCAATGCGCTAAATAGTGGCTTGATTTCAAGAGGGAAAATCATTCACCCACTAATATCTACTGCTACTACAGTCATAATGCTACCTATTAAGGAGATACATGCTCTCACTTCAATCTTGTGCACCTTATTCAACTAGCCCTGGGATGTTTATAGGCTAGGTACCTATGGTGCCTACATCTTATCTCTTTCTCTCTCCTCTTCTTCCTTCTCTTAGTTGCTCGCTTACCACCATTCTCTTCTGTACCTTTCTCTTTACCTTTTATGCCCTAAATATATGGCATATTCTCCAACAGTACCTCCTTAAAAATAGAAAAAATAGGGAATGACCTCACTGTTATGTCCTCTATAGCAGCTTATTACGCAGCCAACTTCTCATGAACGCCTACTTTATTTGGGGCATGAATTTCCAAAAGCTTTTGGATAATATTCCTCTTGAATCTATTAATTCAGGTCTTCATGCCTTGAATATCACTCTGGATCTCTTTAAACCCAAAAGTGCACCCCCTCCTTGATATTGGTCACTTTTTTTCTTAGTACACCAGTCAAAAGCCCTTACAAAAACAATTCATAACGACCTGTCTATGGATGTGCGGTCAATAGTCTCGATGATGGAAGAGTTAGGACCTTTGAGGACCCTACTACATCTGTGGAGGCCTACAACTCAAATCATACAGTCTCAGCTAGAATGTCTTTGAGGTCAACAAAACTTCAAGTTTTAATATCCATGTGCATGTTGGAAAAAAAGGTTGCTTGTAATATTGATCCGCCCATCTTGGCATTTGAAAGAGGGTTGGGCTCTACCCAAATTAAGCCTAAGTCAGTGGTACAATGGACCATCATAATATAATTCACATTTGGAAGCATAGGTACCCAATCATCCAAGCAAATCTATGTTAGTAAACAAGGGAAGGCCAAGATGTGTTGGTACTAACAACCCGGTCATGAATCTCCATCACAAGGGTCTTTGCTATGTCGATCTCATAGCCCTCCATAATACTAGACTCCAAATCATCCCTTTCAGGGATAAAAAATGATATCTCCTATGTTTGAGCTCAATCAATGCCAAAGCAATATCCACCAAGCCCTGCAGCAAAACTCAGACGGACCTTAGAGATCTGTGTTGATGGGCCCACAACCTATGGTGCATCCTCCTACGTAGTAGCTATAATACCCATTATCCACTTTAGATGTATGTACTTTTAATCAGTGCCAATATGATTTGTCTTTACCTTTTTTATTTCCTTATTGCGGTGATCAATCTCTAAAACGTCGGTAGGGATCTCAAAATCTACTCTATGTAAGAATCAAGAAATAGTTTGTGTAGAGATATTCACCCGAATATCTCTAATCATAAGAGTGTGCAATCGATCACCCTATTTCCATGATATCACTTGCGGATACATCTACCTTAAATCAATCTAATAAGTACCATAAAACTCTCGAACTAGAATTGGGATATATTTTCCCGAGGCTCTCATCATCCACTAAAAGTGGTACTTCTTTAACCAAGCCTCAAACTTAAGCATATCAGACATACCAATATTCATCAACTTAGGGTTCAAGATAGAATCCCGTCTTTGACTTCTTTATGCTTGGGACAATAGCATTGTCCCGCTTAACAAGATTTTGCATACTGGGGTACTTACACCATTAATAATAACCACGGGTAATGACTTAATATGTAATATGGGTTAGACCTATTGAGGAGGAGGATTCTCCACTAGTACACTATTACTTGACCCTTCCTCCTCACTACCCTATACATCCTATTCTCTGACTCAGAACCTTCACAACTGAATACGCCACCGATACAACATTATTGGTGCTCTTAGAGGCATCTTCCTCCCCTTCTTTACCCCCCTCGAGGCTTGAATCTAACTCCTATCTTCTTCAAACTGAGGAAGGGAAGTGTAGTAGTGGTTAGATTAGATTCATTATTTGGGCTTAGCCTTTTGTCCCTAAGGTGACTGCTCCTTGTTTCCATCGGTTTTGAGATAGGATACTCCTTTATCAAATCAATGGACTCTTCATCAATGGGCTCGTCCTTAATTTGGTGGGTTGTACGAGCTTGCTTCTTTGGGTTCTACTTGGCTCTTTTAGATTTGTCATTCTTTGGAGCTATTGTACTTGGTGGAATAACAAAATTAATTCATACTAGAAGAAATAAGAAAAAAAACAAAGAAAAACCAACATTTTTATGCTGGCTGGGCACTCTTCGAGTCAGCTATGACTCGTTGCCACAGGGCTATGATTCGTTCTGACAACTGTAGAATGAAATGTCATATAGGGGTTCTGCTAACCCTACAAGTCTACCTAATGAGTCTTTAGGTCAACCAATGACTCATCAGGTGTCTCATTATTTTATTAAAAAATAATATATCAAGTTCCATGTCTATCCAGTCACTACGAGTTAGGCTACCAGTTGTAGGGTGAAAAATTGACTCATAGGGTGACTCGTAGTGTGAATAGAGGAATTTTATCCAACCCAACCTATGTTAATAGTTTCTACGAGTCACCCAATGACTTATTAGGTTACCATAAGAGTCATGATAAGGCTCTTCATGACTATCAATTCTAATAGTCCATGTTCAATCTAATTTCCAAGGGTACTCAGACATTTATTGTTATCCTTTAGATCATTAATCATCCACACCTTAAATCATTCCTTGTTTAACTTCTACTATGAATATATTTGTAAACTATGATTTATTACAAACTCTAGAAATTAGTTCAAACCCAAGGAAAGTGGAAGTAAAGAACCCAAGAACAATTTATTTAATGGATCAAGGATGATTAACAATTATTAGAAAGATTTGTGCACTTACTTTGAGTAGAAAAAAAATGTTTGGATAATTTTTCTAAGACACATCCTTTTTCTTGAGAAGAGAACTTATATTTTTAGGAGTACTTAGAAACTAAAGTAGGATGATTTAAGATGTTGAGGAATGTAATTCCTGTATGAGAGACAGTTATAAGAATGGAGGGAGTTATGCATTTTGAAAAAAGGAAAAGTAAACATTCAAGAGTCTAATTTTCATTTTTATTCTAAATGATTTGCATCGGGTCATCCCATTAGCTCAGCAATTTCAGCCTTAGACACGACTCTAGGAAATGAATCGTAGTAAGTGGATACGAGTTATTCGCTCTCTTTGTTTAGTATAGAACCTTAGTTGGTTCTCCAGTCCCTACGACTCAAGGTGACAAGTCATTTACATAGACAACAACTCATTCTGAGAGTCGCTAGGAGTCCAAAGATCACTTACCTAGTTCTCCTAATGTTGGCTCTCCCAGACAAGTCTGGTAATAAATCATAGGGTGTCCTTATATCTCATAAGGTCCTTCATTGGTACCTGGGCACCAAATATTTTTGGTATTTCCTGCGTACTTCAGTCTTGTACACTGAACACATAGATTACCCCATAAATTAATTAAGTATAAAACATGGGTTGCCTTCCATGCAATGCTTGATTTAACATCGCGGCATGATGTTGCTTCGTTGTGTATTCAAAATTCACCTACAAGCCCATGGTTTGCCTCCCATGTAGCGCCTGATTAAATATTGCAGAATTACTCGATTTTCTTTGCTACTCAGACTTCGCCAATACTAACATCCTTACACACATTCAATTTTTCCATGCTTCCCATGTAATGCCTGACATAATGCCCATTCACCTTGAAGGGATCATATCCATCTCATTTTATCTCAATTCAACCATGTGGAAACACTCTAACTATGGTTTCCAGAGCACCTAGACTTCAACTTGTCAGGATTCAATCGAAGTCTCAAATTATACAACAAGGCCATATTATCGAGCTAAAATACATTTTTCTTAATCTTCTAGTCATGGTCCAATTTTATCATAACCTTGTACAAGCTGTACTTTGGAAGAACGAAGGAGGAATTAATCTAATTCATTCATCTTACCCAATCTCAAGTGTGCGACAGCACTACCCTCAAATTCAACTTCTTCAATGCCTATAGTTCCTTGTTCATAAGTTTAATTGGCAAAGTGCATGCCTTACCATATGCAAGCTGATATGGTGAGGAAGGATGGGAGTTCTATAAGTTGTACGATAGGCCCAAAGTTCATCATCTAGATTCATTGACCAATTATCCTAGTTGGCATTTATAGTTTTCGCCAAAATAAACTTAATCTCATGATTGGAGACTTCAACCTGCCCACTTGTTTATGGATCGTAGGGTATTACCATCTTATGTTTCGAACCATATTTCTCAAGTAGAACCTTGGATAGAAAATTCCATAAATGGGACCCACCTTCACTAATGATAGAACGTAGAGTACCAAAGCAAGAGAATATGTTCTTCAAAAATGTTGTGACACGATGACCCTTATTATTGAGAAACACAACTGCTTTCACCCACTATGATACATAGTCGACTGCCACCAAAATTCGACTGCCACTAAAATATTCTTCATGTCATGTGCACTCACAAATGGACCTATGAAATTAGTTCCCCATACATCAAACAACTCTGGCTCAAGAATGGGTGTCATGGTGAGCTCATGCTTCCACGAGATATTTCCTTGGTGCTGGCATTGGTCTCATGCCCAAGCATAACCATGTGCATCTTGATAAATAGTTGACCATCAATAACCATACTAAAAAATTTTATGGGCTCTAGGAGTATCTCCATGGTGACCCCTAATAGAATACGAATGACATGCCTCAAGAATACTCATCATCTCAACTTCTGGAATACTCCTCCAAATCACACCATCGTACATACCTGAGATAAGTAAGGCTCATCCTAGAAAAAACTTTTGTATCTCATGCATAAATTATTTTCACTTCTAAAAAGACATGTCTTCTAGGTTGAGATAAATTGCAAAATAATTAGATAAATCAACAAACAAAGGGATTAAATCTTATGATTTGTCCATGACCCGCTCAAATGGAAAAGTTCCATCAACCTCAAGATTATCCCCTAATTTAAGCATCCCCTCCTCTTATAGGTGGTATAGATGATCTGCAACCTAATTTTCTGTACCTTTTCAATCATTAACCTCAAAGTCAAACTCTTGCAACATTAGTACCCACAAAATCAATCTAGGCTTCACATTTTTCTTTGTGATAAGGTACCTTTAAGTTGTATGATCACTATGCATATTGACTTTCATCCCAATCAAATAGGACTGGAATATATCAAAAGCACACTTTATCACAATTAACTCCTATACAATGACCGTGTAATATTTCTTTGCAGGGTTCAGTGCTTTGTTGGCATAATAGATCGGATGAGGTATTTTCTCGATGATGTCCTAGGGCCACACCATTGGCATCACACGTTACCTCAAAAAGAAGAGTCAAATAAAGAGAAACAATGATAAGAGCATAAATCAACCTCTCTTTTAGTCATAAAAGGCCGTAAGACAAGTATCATCAAACACAAACTTCACCTCCTTCTCTAACTTGCACAAAGGATTTGCAATTTTAGAGATGTCTTGATGAATTACCTGCAGAACCGTACATGAATTAAGAAACTCTGAATACCTTTTATAAAAATTGATGGAGACAATTTTTAATCACCTTAATTTTAGGCCTGTCAACCTGAATTCCCTTCTTCAAAATATTGTGCCCAAGAACAATCCCTTCCTTAACCATGAAGTGAAACTTCTCTCAATTCAGAACCATGTTTCACTGCTCACATCTCTGAAGTGCATTAGCCAAATGAACCAAAAAGTCATCGAATAAGTCAGCCATAACTGAGAAATCATCCATAAATAACTCAATAATATCCTCTATAATATCAGAAAATATGGACATCACATGACGCTAAAAAGTGTCAGGAGCATTACAAAGTATGAAAGTCATCCTCTAGAACATAAACATACCATATGTACATATGAAAGTGGTTTTATATTGGTATTTAGTGGCAATTGAAATATGATTATGATCCAAATAACTATCAAGGTATTGTTGTCCCCTAATAATGCATAGCATAAGTTAGAAAGGAGGTCCTTCAATTCTAAGATTGGTGGCTCCTCAATGAATGGTCGAGCTGTTGGAGTTGCTCAATTCTTCAAATCAAGATCCAACTTATTCAGCACATAAGAATAAGAATCTCTACTAACAAGATCACTCAGCATCTTATTATACTAATTAATACCATCACTATAAAAGTTAATGATCTTTGCTGCTAATACCTATACACTAAGTCTCTCCTCATTGGGTAGAATTACTGCATCATCCTTTATAGTGTCTATCACAAACAACACCCATATTTTCTTTGATTGTTATATCAATTGAAATATATTGAAAGTAATCTATTTGTCATTAAGCCTGAATTTTATCTAACCCATCTCCATGTCAACCAATACCCTACCCATGGTAACTAAGAGCCCGAAGATAATAAGGACGTCAAAATCCACCTCATTGTCGAGAATTACAAAATTAGCTGGGAATATGAAAGAAGCTACCTTTTCCAACATATCACACAATATACCAACCGAATTTTTCATAATATAATCAACTATCAATAGCCTCATAGATGTTATCTTAGGTAACCTCAACCCTAATGTATTGTACATAACTAGTGGCATCAGATTAATACTAGTTCCTAAGTCACTTAATGCTTGTGTGAAATTTAGGGACCCTATAGTACAAAGAACATTGAAAGCTCCAGGATCCTCTTTCTTCTTAACAAATATCGAGAAACAATAACACTGTAATAAGGGATATTATTAGTGGGATCAAAACATACCATCCTCTTCTTAGTCACTAAATCCTTTCTAAACTTTGCATAATAGGGCATCTGCTTCAAAGCTTCCATAAGAGGGATCTTCACAGACAGTTCCTTCAATTTTGACATGAATTTCTCATATTTTGGTTCTTCCTACTTTTGTTTATCCATTGAGGAAAAGGTGGGGGAGGTCATGGAATTTTTTTGAAGACTGGTTTGACCTTCTTACCCTTTCCTTTATCATTCTCAAGCCATTTCTCTATACTTATTGATTTCCGCAATCTTTCACCATTAGACACTAACTTCCTAATTTTAGCTTGGTGTGCATCATTGATCTCAACTATATCATCCCTTACTTTATCAACTACTGACATAGTTGGATGAATGATATACTTTCTACTCAAACTAGTGATGGCTAGGCAATGACTGCCGTTTTTAGGATTCTAAATGGTATTGATTGGAATTGTGCCTAGTTTACACCAATTCAAGGTAGCCGACATTTGACCACACTATTTCTCAAGCTGCTTAATTATATTAGAATGCGATTCTTCCTTTTGGCTCAGTCCCAAAATATCTGCCTTAATCTCCAAAGGCAACTCTGTTTGCTTTATGAAATCTTAACCAACTTCACAAGCAAGACTCCCATCCTAGAGTCAGCATTACAATTTCCTAGTGAAATATACACACTACTTTTCTTTTTAAAATTATCCTTTCTACTCCATTCATCATCCTTCTCTCTTCTTACTATGACTCGAACTAGGGTTTGGCCATAATGGGTATCCCATATCCATCGAGGACTGGAGACCACCCCTTTGCCTAGTCAAAATAGAACACAATACAACTAGCAGTATATGAATTCTGAACACATAATAAGATAGGTTAAGTTCCAAACATATAAAAAGATAGGAAACTCTACTAACTCAGAAAAATGGAAGAATTTACACAACCATCCCAAGCCACAGTAATAATCAAAGCATCTAAATAAACCAAAACTAATCTAAGTCAGGACATGCCCCTGACGATAGCCAAAAGAGTCTAATAGAAGTAGTCTAAGACATAAGTAAAATGAGACTTTACAATGATAGCACTTTCAGAGAATGGAAGCTTACCACTTTAAAGATAGCTACTAACAACTAAGAAATCCTATTACTGCATAGAAAAAGTTGAAGTATCTTTGGTTTCTTCATTGCATGAGGATACAGTGTTCGGAGATGGTTAACGGGTTGAGCACTATCATGTAACTCGGCATAAGGATAAAATAATGCAAATTCAAAATCCAGTTTAAACTCAATGTACATATTCACATATATGCATGAATACATATATATCTATAATATACTTGGATAAGAAACAAGGTTTAGTATTTAAGTAAAACATTATCTTTGACTATGTAGCTTAATCATTATAAAAGGGCACCCATGGTCTATATATGTCCATCCCTTTGCTTAAAGGGCTCCAGTGCATGTTAGCCGCACTAACCAGAGGTATCAAGAAAGACCAAGGAATACCCCTACCCCATCTCAAACCAATAAAGAAAAAAATATCAATAGTATGAACCATGCATGCAGTGATTAAGACCAATCCTTACATCGGCAAATACAATTTTATAGTATCAGTCCATCAGACCTCCACCTTTATGGCTTAGCTATGTAACCCTCACTAAGCCCAGTAAAAATAAGTTTCACATAACTTATCTATTTAAATAAGGAATTGACCACTAAGTCACACCATAGGTATCGTCAGACTATTATGCTTGCAAGCTTATAATTATGCCATTACAATTCCATTAACTTAGGGGAATGCCTCGACCCCTTTGTTTCTTAAATTAGTGTGAGGAAATACCACGATACCCTTTTTTCATAAAATCAATATGGGGGAATTCCTCGACCCCCTTTGTTTACAAAATCAGTGTAAGGGAATGCCACGACCCCTTTTGATTATTAAATCAAATTGGTTCTTTAAGCTTTTATGCAATGCAATATTTCCAAAGGTATTATCAATTTGTATATTCTTATGTTCAAAGAATGTTTCATTAGATTGGGTTGAGGTTATCACCAGTTCAATTATATCTAAAAAATAGGGAAAGTCCATGACCCCCTAGTTTATTCACCATGACCGTGCGCCTCACACGTTCAAAACCATCACAAAAGCATGAAAATTTACATATAAACTATGGGACCATCATTTAAGAAAATAATCATTCAAAATCCTCAACCCATATTCCAAAGCCACCATTCAAAACAACTTGAATAACCATTTCAAACATATGCTTTAACAAAATAAGATCTTGGGACATGCCTGAGATATCAAGAATTAGGGAAAGAAATCAACACTTGGAAGCTCTAATTTCCAATCTTATAAAACCTTAGGTGTTCTTGTCTTGAGGAATTTAAGAGAGGAAAAAATGTGTTTTGATTTGTTAAAAGATGGATATAACTTTTTTATTGCTTTATAGACGTGGGGTCTAAGTGGAGGGAAGAGTGAAATGTCAAAAGTGCCCTTAATTAAAAGCAAAAAATTTCTCGCCAGTGACGATGAGTCACCCGATGACTCATGACCCGTGAGGACATATTACAACTCATCACCATGAGTCGTAGTCTAGACAGTATTATTTGGCACCCACACTGGTCTGACTACGAGTCATACCCTATGAATCATGCTCAAACCTTAAGACTCATGAGGTTCAATCATAGAAACATAAGAAACAAGGAACCATTTCCCTGGTTTGGGTTTGAAAGGGACCCTACGGCTCGTAAAGAGTCCATATATCTCATTATGTCCTAGTCAAAATTAGGTCTGAGATATTGGGTAACATACTGTCCACTATGTTTTGGCGTCCTGCGACCCGTAATGACATATTATGACTCAAAACGTGAGATGTAGGTTGGGTAGTAAGCTTAAAACCAAGAAATTTTCAATGGAAAAAATTTTGGGGTGCTGCATTCTCCCCCCTAGGATCATTCTTCCCCAAATGATGAATCAAGGAATCCATTGGCATGACTTAATACAGTAATAAAACCACACTTTACATTAACAAAGTCAAAAAATAAAGATATTAAGGAGAACATATACCTTAAGCATGATTATCCAAGGCGGGGAACAAGAACTAGTAATTGGACTTCATATCCTCTTCAGCTTCCCAAAAAGCTTCTTCAATCGTATGATTCCTCCATAGAACCTTCACTGAAGCCCCATCTTTAGTCCTTAAATGGTTGAATTTCCTATCCAAAATCTACATCAAGATATCCTCATAGGAAAAGGAATCTGAAATGCCAACACTTTCTAACGGAACAACCAAAGAAGAATCTCCCACGCACTTCTTCAACATCAAAACATGGAATAACAGCTGGATAGAACCCAAACTCGAAGGCAACTCCAACTTGTAACCCACATTTTCCACTAACGTTAAAATCAAGTACAAGCCAACATAACGAGGATTGATCTACCTCTTCTTTCCAAACCTCATCACCCCTTTATAAGAGACACCTTCAAGAACACCCAATCACCAATATCAAACTCCAACTCCCTACACCTCACATCTATATAGGATTTTTGGCAACTTTGGGTTGTCTTAAGACAATCCCTGATAACCTTTACCTTCTTCATGGTATGATGAAAAAATGCAGGACCAAATAATATAGTCTCACCAAATTCAAACCACCCAATAGGAGAACAATATATCCGACCATACAAAGCCTCAAATAGAGCCATCTAAATACTAGAATAATAGCTGCTATTATATACGAACTCAATGAGAGGAAAATGTTAACCTAACTACAACTAAAATCAATCACACAAGCCCTTAGCATACATGCAAAGTCTAAATAGGCTCTCCACTTGACCATCGGTATGATAGTTAAAAGATGTGCTAAGGTTCACCTTAGTTCACAAACCTCTCTAAAATAGCTACCAAAAGTGAGATTCGAACTACGTGCCTCAATTCTATTTAATAGAAATAGATGCACTGTAATACCCCATACTTTTTCCTAGCTTAAAATCATCCCAAAAATGTTAAAATCTTTATTTGAAAGATGAATCCACTTTTGCACATGTGGAATTTTTAAGATTTTCATTTTTTATCACGTGGAAAATTGAATAAGATTTCTAATAATACTAATTTTGTCTTAATCTGGTATCGGAGTAAAAAGTTATTGATGTTTTACTCAGAGCTGCCAGAATCGCCCAGGTGCGACGACCAATTTGATGGACTGTCGACATAGCGACGGACTGTCGCCTTGACTGTCATAGCCAAGGTAGTGAGGCAACCTTCTGGACATGGTACGATGGATAGGTTGACGGATCATCAAACTTGCGATGGACCGTCGCCCAAGCCGTCACTACTTAGGCGGTGAGTCCCTATCCTTGTCCACCTACGACGATCAAAATGACAGACTATCGATCCAGCGATGGACCATCGCATGAGCCGTCATAGGTTCCGTTCAGTTATTTTTTGATTCCTTTTTAAAGGGGCTTTTTGGTATTTTACCACCCATTTATATACCTAGTAATATCTGATCAAGGCTCTAAAATGTATTTTTCTTCCACTACATTAAAATTAGGATTTTCTCTGTAAGAGTAATCCTTAAGCAACAAAATCCAAATCTTCTTCAAGAACTAAAAGATTCAAATTCTTCAAGTTCAAGAACTTCAAGAAACTCACTACCAGGTATGTATAATGTTCATTCATGGGCTCCTTTCATCTATGAAGCTTAAGAATCTCTTTTCAAAGTTCAGATGTATGGATATTTTTATGAATTTCAAGTTGGGTTTGCTTTTGTTCATGTTGATAATGACCAATTAAATTCTAATCCATGTTGGGTGATCAATTTTATGTGGAATTCATTAGTATAGGTGTATATTTATGTGAAACTATGATTAAACCCCTTGATGATGAAATTAGAGTTGAATCATGATGTTTATTTGTTAAACAATATTGTCTACATATACTATGCTTATCATGTGTTTTATTAAATGCCTACGTGAAGGAGAAATGCCAACTAGTATAATATTATGAAATCCTTATGTATTACAAGATTATGCATATCACATGTTTGATGAAATGCCTTAATAAATGAATTATGGATTGTGCTGTTGGACATTTATTCATGAAAGTCATGCTTTATCAGTTTCTTTCCATCGAGTCTAGGGGGTACTTGTATTCGACAATTTAGTTGTGTGCCTAGAGATAGTGTCATGTTTTCACGATATCCTCAGTCAAGCCATGTTCAGTAGAATTTAGTTGGTCATGTGACTCAGGAAAACTTAGTAAAAACTTAGAAATCCCAGTAATCTCAGAAAGCTCAGTAATATAGAAATCTCAGTAATATTTCGTCAGTCAATGAAACTCAGTTAAATCACTCCAGTTCAGTTCAGTAATTCATGTACAATGTCTATTCAAATGGGAGTAAAAACTAGCATCGAGTGAACCCAAGGATTGAAACACACAATATTAGATAAGGGTGTGATTCTTAGAAGTCATCCTTGCATTCCAGAACTATTTAGCCAGCATAGGTTGAAACGTCAACACTGTCAGATGAGGGTTGATGAGTTGAATAAGCACTGTCAGATAAAGGCCCCACAGTTCTCTTTTGGGGACACTGTCAGATGAGGGTCACTCACAGTTTGTCCTTATCGGTGGTGTGGTATTGACATCTTTCTAATTGGGGTTACAGATTGGACCCCAACTCAGCTATAATGCGTTATTTGGGGCATATCAATTAGATAACTACTTCCCATAGTTTCATCTATAGAATTCAGGACTGTCAGAAACAGTCAACTCAGAATAGTACGGAACTCAGCTAGTTCCATCAAATTTAGGACTGTCAGATAAAGTCACTCATGTTATTATTTATATCAGTCATCAGAACTCAGTTACTAGTCATATCAGTTATTAGTAAATTCATGTTATTATTATCTCAATTATAGTTACTATGTTTTCTTGCATACATTTTCACGTTCATATTTGTCTGTTAGACAATATTGTTCATGTATATAAACCCCATGCATTTAGCCTACCTCACATGCATGCCAGAATATTAAAAGTACTAACGCATTTGTGCTATGGTGTCTTATACCATAGGTTTAGAGACATGAGCTCCAGAGCATCAGTAGATTCCAGTCTCAGCAGTCAGAGTTAGAAGTGAGTCCTCATCTTTCGAGGTCATGATCATTATTTTATTTCCTTATTAATTTATTTATTAGTTGGAGTTAGTTGGGGACATGTCATGTCCCCATCTTTCGAGGTCATGATCATTATTTTATTTCCTCATTAATTTATTTATTAGTTGGAGTTAGTTGGGGACATGTCCCATCAACTCCTTATTCAGATAGTTCAGTCATGATTTAGAGGCTTTCCAGACTACAATATGTTCAGACAGTTTATTCCAGATGTTTTGGGTATTTTATACCCCACCTGAATGTTATATTTCTATCAAATATTATATCTCAGTGTTTAACCTTATGGCCTTTCAGTTCATGTTTCCGCATTATACAATATATTATGCAGTATACAGGTACAAATATCAATCATGGGTTAGTTTGTGGTCCTTCGAGGTCATGAGCACCGTGTAGTATTTCGGGTACCAGATTCGGGGCGTTATACGTACTATGCAACTTGACGATCTCCTAAATAAAAAGCTTAGCATAACTCTCCACAAAGTAATTAGTCCTCATGGGCAAGAAGTGAGTAGACTTAGTCATCCTATCCACGATGACCCAAATTAAATCAAACTGGTTTTTATATTATGGAAAACTGATAAGTAAGTCCATGTTAATTATTTCCCACTTTCACACCGGTAACTCAATTTCATGAGATAAATCACCAGACCTAAAGTGCTCCACCTTCACTTGCTGACCAACTATATACTTGGACACAAAGATTTCCATATCCTTCTTTATGTAATTCCATCATTAGATCTTTTTCAAATCATGGTACATCTTTATCGAATTAAGATGAACCGTGCACCTTAACTCATCAGCTTCAGGTAAGATCCTCTCTCGTATCTCATCAATATTAGGAATACACAATATATTTTTGTACCTCAGGATACTATCACAACCAATCTTAAAACCCATGACTTTATGCTTACCCACATCATTCTTAATTTGCATCAAGATAAAATCCAAAATATTCTTCTCTTTTACCTCAGCACTAAGAGATGACTTCACCACCTCTTGCAGAATCAGACCTCCATCCTCAGAGTCCAAAAGATGAACTCAAAGATTAGTTAAACGATGAATATTCTTTACCAAACCTTATTTCTCCTCTTCAATAAATGATAAGCTCCGCATGGTCAACTTGCTAAGAGCATCAATAACTATATTAGCTTTTCCTGGGTGATAATGTAGACTCATATCATAATCCTTTAGCAAATCAAGCCATCTTCTTTTCTTGAGATTCAACTTCTTCTGGGTGAATACATATTGTAGGCTCTTATGATCAGAATATATATCAACATGAACTCTATACATGTAATGATGCTAAATGATTAAAGCAAAAACCACAACCAACAATTCCAAGTTGTGAGTCAAATAATTCTTATCATGGACCTTAAACTGCCTAAAACATATGCAACAACCTTACTTGCTGCATCAAAACACAACCCAATCCCATATAAGATGCATCACAATAAACAACAAAGCCATCAGTAGCCTCGAGTAGGGTTAAAACCATAGCTAAAGTGAACTTATCCTGCAACTTTTACAAATACCCTCACGAGCATCAAACCATAGAAACTTTACCTTCTTCTGAGTGAAGTTAGACAATGGAGTAGAAATAGAAGAGAAGTTTTCCATAAGCCACCTATAATACCCGTCTAAACACAAGAATCTCCAAATATCGGTTGGAGTCGTGGGTCTAGGCCACTTTCTAATCACCTCAACCTTCTACAGATCCACTATTTATGCCTCACTAGAAACAATGTGACCAAAAAAGGTCAAAGTATTCAACCAGAACTTACACTTCAAATACTTAGCATACAACCGCTGACCCTTAAGAGTCTGCCAAACTATACAGAAGTAATTGGCATGATCCTCCTCACTCTTAGAATATACCATGATCTGATCAATAAACACGATCACAAACAAATCCATGAATACCCAATTCATCAAGACCATAAATGTAATCAGAGCATTAGTCAATCTAAATAACTTAACCAGAAACTCATAATGACCATACCGAGTATGAAAAGTAGTTGCAGGGATATCCACCTCTATAATCTTTAATTGATGATAATCCAATAGAAGATAAAACATAGAAAAGCATTTATCACCCTGAAGCTGGTCAAACAGATAATCTATCCTTAGAAGAGGATACTTGTTTTTCACCATAACCTTGTTCAACTACTAATAATCTATACACATTCAAAAGAAACTATCATTATTAAGCACAAAAAGCGTAAGAGTACCTCGCAGAAAGACACTATGGCAAATAAAACCCTTATCAAGAAAATCTTTCAACTGCTTCTTAAGTTCCTTCAACTTAATCGGAGCCTTTCTATAAGAAGGGATAGAGATAGTACTAGTATCTGGTAGAAGGTTAGTCCTAAATTCTATTTCCTTATTGGGAGGAATACAAGAAAGATCATCGGGAAACACTCTAGAAAATTCGTTTACCACTAGGAAAAATTGTAAAGAGGGAACCTCAAAACTGGATTCTTTAACCAAAACTAGATGTTATAGACACCCCTTGGAAATCAACTTTCGAAATAAACCTTTCCTTAGTTACTTGGGAACTCTCTTCCCAATAAATCACTGGTTTATTCAGTAATAAGAAACTGACCATTTGGGTTCTACAATCAAGAGTCACACAGAACAAATAGAGCCAATCTATCCCTAAAATAATATCAAATTCTAACATATCAAACTCTATCAGATCTACCTACTTTTTCTTACCACAAATAGATACCACACAACCCCTATAGATTTTTTTAGATACAACAGAGTCACCCACTGGGGTAGACAGGTAAAAATGATAGAAAATATACCTAGGACCAAAACCAAAATGAATAGACATATAAGGGGTCCCATAAGAAAGAAAAAACCCTAGAATAAGTAAGCAAAACATGTCACAAATAAAGATTTGTATTGTACCAGTGACAACATTAGGAGAAGCCTCAGATTCTAGTCAAGTAGCAAGAAAATACAGATGATTCTAACCAGTACAGGTACTAAAAGTAGCACCCTTTGGTACTTGAGCTGAAGACGTAACAACCGAAACCTTATTGGCTACAGTAGCAACACTGCCTAAAGTATAGTTCATCTGAATATAGTTAGGATGGCCATTTCTAAGACACTTATTCCTTCACTCATCATAAAAACCATGTTGCAAATGTCCACAAAATCTTTAAGTAGGGCATGATAGAGTTGATTGGGCCCCAATAGCATTAGATTGGGCACCTTGTACCTTAAACCTATCATTTATCTAAAAGAGGTAATCATCATAAGGCTTAGGATATAAAATACTAGCTATAGAATATGAACAAAAATTTCCCCACTTCTTCTTAGATCACTGCCTGCTATCTCTACCACTATTCTGGTGGCTTCCACCATGCTTAGAATACCTGAATTTACTAGTTTGCCTTTGTCCCATAACTTCTTACTTCTTCTTTTCATCTTTGAATTATTGCATATACACCATAAGTCTAGAGATATCCATATCCATGTTTAACAAGGCAGCCTTGCACTCCAACACCAAGTCCCGAGATAAACCTGAAATAAACTTCCTCATGTTAGCGCTCATATAAGACACCAACTTTGGAGAATAGAAGGACAATTGATGAAACTTCAAGGCATACTCTTTCACAGTGATTCTGTTGTGTTTCAGATTTATGAACTCCTCGAACTTTGCCTCCCTTAACTCCTAAGAAAATAAGCAATCAAGAAAAGTACTAGAAAAATCATCCTATAATACTGGCTCAACATTATCCCCTATCAATTTTTCCTACTCCTCATGCCACTAATATTCTATATCCTTAAACCGATTATAGTGAGCTCTACACCGTCTGATTCAAAAGCATGAATCACTCGTAAGATCTTTTCCATATTATTTATAAATCCTTGAGGATCCTTCTAAACCTTAGAACTAGTGAAAGTCACAGGATTCAATCTCATGAACTGGCCAACTTTAGTAACCTCAAAAGATGAGGCAATAGAACCAATATGGTTAGGCTAACAAGACTGACCAATGACCATCTAAGCCATCACACAAGTAGATCAATGGAATTTGACCTTAGAAATAACTCCTTAGGGTAGTGGGGCATGATCATCATCAACCCAAGAAGCCCGAGGAGGAATGGCAAGGACTGGTGGAACTCTACATGGGCATTCAAGAGTAGGGACCCTCGACCAGGTCTGTACTTCATAAGTAGAATGAGTTCCATCCATACTGTCCTCAGGTGGGACAAAGGGATTTCCATGATCATCAGATCTTTGAGAGACATGATTTGAAATGCAAATAAATAGAACTAGAAGAGATTTAAGACCATAGACTCTATAGCCTAAAAAATAGAACACAAGAAAGGAAAATATTCCTAAATGCCCTATAGCCTCTCCCTTATAAGTTTGGCGCAATACACACCTAAAAAGGAGACTCTACTTGACACTACTTTGTGGATACCTAATTTACCATGAACCTAGGGCTATGATACAAACTTTTTCACAACCCAAGCGAGGGTCTAGCCATAATGGGTATCCTAAGTCCACCAAAAACCGAAAACCACCCTCTTTTTATAGTAAAAATAGAACATAATACAAGTACTATGGATAAATTCCAAAAATATAATAAGATAAGTGGAGTTCCAAACATATAATAACCATCCAATCAGCAGTAACCCATATAACCTATCAATAGATCAAAACTAATCTAAGTCAGGACGTGCCCCACATGATAGTCAAAAGAGTCCAATAGAAGTAGTCTAAGATATAAATGAAATGAGACTTTAAAATTATCTCTTTCAGAGAATGAAATCTTACCACTTCAAAGGTGACTAATGATAACCCAAATACCCTATCACTATACAGGAAAAGTATAAGTGTCTCCAGTTCCTACATCGCATAGGGATACAGCATCTGAAGACAGTTAGCGGGTTGAGCGCTAATAGGTAACTCAGGATAAGGATAAAATAATGCCAATTCAAAATCTAGTCTAAAGTCAATGTACATGTTCACATATATGCATGTATACATATATATATATATTAATAAGATACTGGGATAGGGAACAAGGCTTAGTATGCAAGTACCCTCTAGCTTGATGGATTTAGCTCTCTTTATTAAAATATCTCTAATACATGTTAGCCACATTAACTAGAGGTATTAAGAAAGACTAAGGAATGACCCAAACCCACAGCCATGTAGAATGCAAATAAATATCAATAGTGTGAACCATAAACACAATCATCAAGGCCAAACCTCACATCAGCAAATGCGAGTTTCTAGTATCGATCCTTTAGGACCTACATCATTATGTCTTAGATGCACAACCACCATTAAGACTAGTAAAATCAAGTTTGACATAACCCATCTATTTAACCAAGGAATTGACCACTAAGGCACAACATAGGTATTATCATTCCCTTACGCTTGCAATCTTATAATTATACCATTATAATTACATTAGCTTAGGGGAATGCCTTGACCCTTTTTGGTTATTATATCAGTATGGGGGATTCCTATGACCCTCTTTGTTCATTAAATAAAATTGGTTCTTTAGACTTTTATGCAATGCAATAGTTTCAAAGGTATATTCAATACGTATATTCTAAAGTTCAAATAAAGTCTCACAAGACTGGGTTGAGGTTATCACCAATTCAATGATAAAAATTTATAAAATAAGGAGAATCCATGACGCCAGAATTTATTCACCATGCCCATTCCCTCCACATGCTTAAAACCAACACTAAAGCATAAAAAATTACATATAAACCATGGGACCATCGTTTAAGAAAACAATCATTCAAAACTATCAACTTAATTCTAAAGCCAACATTTAAAACCACTTGAATAATAAT
>NW_025880334.1:0-3414 GCF_002878395.1 Capsicum annuum
TGTACAATGATGTTTACATGTACCATGCAGACAATACGTTTGATTAAATGCCTAGATAAATTATTATTAATATAGATTCTACAGTATGTTTGATCTAGAATCTCTAGCATTATCTTCCAAATTGAATGATGGTTGTACCATGAGGAATTTATAAGATTTTCACTTTTTGTCAAGTGGGAAATTTAATTAAATTTCCATCGATTAAGATTCACCCAAATCCGATAACCGGGTCAGAAGTTACGACTATCTCAAGTTCCCGTTGTAAAATAGCTCCATAATTGTTAGTGGTGTGCAGCACCACAGAAGGAAATGGTATTTTGAAAATTTTAATAGCGGTTCGCGATTATGGTGAGTAGCGCCAGGGCCCAAATTCATAATTGTCCATTTTCCATTATCTCAGAGCGGTTTCCCCCACGTCACGCCACATTTCTAGGCCACAAAGAAGGTGGCAACGTGATGGCCACATGTCGTTCCATCATAAAATATCCCACTTGCCAAATTCCAACGACACAACGCGACAACGCTGCGTCCTGCTAAAGGTCAAGCTTAAGAAATTTTTACAATTTTAAAAGACGCATCGAAGGGTTAAAAAGGTCAATTGTCTACCACTATTTAAACCCAGTGGTCATGTGATTTTGCTATTGTTCACCCAAAACACACTAGATTCTCTCATGTTTCTCTCAAGAACAAGCTAGGGTTTCTATTATGGATTCGAATACAAAAAGGTTTCAGAATCAATCCTCACAAAATCACAAACTAAGGTATGTGTAATGTTTATTCTTAGACTATTTTCATCCATGAAGCCTAAAAATCCCTTTTTCTAAATTCAAGTTTATGGATTTTCTTCTGAATCTCATTATTGGGCTGCTCTTGTTCATGTGGATAGTGAGAAATTCAATAAGCTTTCTAGCGATATAAGATTTACCCAAATACAATAACCGGGTCAGAAGTTATGACTATTTCAAGTTCCCGTCATAAAACAGCACTATAATAGTCAGTGGTGCACCGCGCCACAATAGGAAATGGTATTTGGCAAATTGCAGTAGTGGTCTGCGATTATGGTGTATCGCACCAGGGCAAAAATTTAGAATTGCCCATTTCCCATTGTCTTAGCGCCATTTACCCCGCATCGTGGCAAAGTTATAGGTCACAAAGGAGTAGGCAATGTGAAGGTCCCGCATCGTACCATCACTCAATTTCCCAATTCTCAAAATCTAACGACACGGCGCAACAATGCTGCGACGTACTAAATGTCCAGTTTGGAAAATTTTTACAATTTTAAAAGACGCATCCAAGGGTTAAAAGGGACAAGTGTCTACCCCTAAAACCCTGTGGTCATGTGATTTTTCTATTGTTCACCCAAAATACACTAGTTTCTCTCAAAAACAAGCTAGTGTTTCTATTGAGGATTCGAATTCAAGGATGTTTCACCGTCAAACCTCACGAAATCACAAACTGAGGTATGCATAGTTTTCATTCATGGACTCCATTCATACATGAAGCCCAAGAAATCCTTTTTCTAAATTCACGTTTATGGATTTTCTTATGAATGTAATGATTGGGCTGCTCTTGTTCATTTGGATACTGAGAAATTGAATTCTACTCCATGTTGGGTGATTAATTCTATGTTGATTAAATTAATAAAGGTATAGATTCATGCAAATCTATGACTAAACCATTCAATAGGGAAATTAGATTTGACCCAAAATGTTTATTTATAGAACAACGATGTTTACATGTACCTTTCCTACAATATATTTGATTAAACGCCAAGATAAATTATTATACACAAAGATTCTACAATATGTTTGATCAACAATGACTAGTATTTGTTTCAAAATTTTATGATGGTTGTTCCATGAGGAATTTAGAAGATTTTCACTTTTTGTCATGTGGGAAATTCAATAACCTTTCCACGGATATAAGATTCACCCAAATCTGATAACCCTATCAGAAGTTACGACTATTTCAAGTTCCCATCGTAAAAGAGCACCATAATTGTCAGTGGCGTGCCACGCCACTAAGAAAATAGCATTTGGAAAATTCCAGTAGGGGTCCGCAATTATGGAGCGTCGCTCCATGGCCCAAATTTAGAATTCTCCGTTTTCCATTGTCTCAGCGTAATTTCCCCCGTGTTGCACCAAACTTCAAGGACAAAAAGAAGGTTGCAATGCGATGGCCCCGGGTCACGCCATCCCTCAATTTCCCCATTGTCAAAATCCTGTGACAAGGCATGACAGCGTTGCTTTGCGCTAGAGGTCTAGTTGGGAAAATTTTTACTATTTTAAAAGACACATCCAAGGGTTAAAAGGGTCAATTGTCTACCCCTATTTAAACCCATTGTCAACGTGACTTAGCTACTCTTCACCCAAAATATACTAGTTTCTCTCAAGTTTCTCTCAAAAATAAGCTAGTGTTTCTATTGAGCATTCGAATTCAAGGATGTTTCACCGTCAAACCTCACAAAATGACAAACTGAGGTATGCATAGTTTTCATTCATGGACTCCATTCATCCATGAAGCCCAAGAATCCCTTTTTCTAAATTCACATTTATGGATTTTCTTATGAATGTAATGATTGGGTTGCTCTTGTTCATTTGGATACCGAGAAATTGAATTCTACTCCATGTTGGGTGATTAATTCTATGTTGATTAAATTAATATAGGTATAGATTCATGCAAATCTATGACTAAACCATTCAATAGTGAAATTAGATTTGTCCCAAAATTTTTATTTATAGAACAACGATGTTTACATGTACCTTTCCTACAATATAATTGATTAAATGCCAAGATAAATTATTATACACAAACATTCTACAATATGTTTGATCAACAATGACTAGTATTTGCTTCAAAATTTTATGATGGTTGTTTCATGAAGAATTTAGAAGATTTTCACTTTTTGTCATGTGGGAAATTCAATAAGCTTTCCACGGATATAAGATTCACCTAAATCTGATAACCCAATCAGAAGTTACGACTATTTAAAGTTCCCATCGTAAAAGAGCACCATAATTGTCAGTGGTGTGCCACGCCACTAAGAAAATAGCATTTGGAAAATTCCAGTAGGGGTCCGCAATTATGGAGCGTTGCTCCATGGTCCAAATTTAGAATTCTCCGTTTTCCATTGTCTCAGCGTAATTTCCCCCGCGTCGCACCAAACTTCAAGGACAAAAAGAAGGTTGCAATGCGATGGCCCCGTGTCACGCCATCCCTCAATTTCCCCGTTGTGAAAATCCTGTGACACGGCATGACAGCGCCACGTTGCGCTAGAGGTCTAGTTGGGGAAATTTTTACAATTTTAAAACACGCATCCAAGGGTTAAAAGGGTCAATTGTCTACCCCTATTTAAACCCAGTGTCAGCGTGACTTAGCTACTCTTCACCCAAAATATACTAGTTTCTCTCAAGT
>NW_025880335.1:0-1012 GCF_002878395.1 Capsicum annuum
CAACACTATCCAACAATGAATAAAAACTAATGAACGTTCATCTTATTTGATTCTCAACTCTTTCCCCCAAATTTCTTTCTCAACATGATTAAACCAATTCAATACGGAATCCACCAATCAAGTCTTCATATTCAAATCGAAAATCAACCAACACAAAAACAGAGATTCAAACATATCAAATAACAAACCATTCATATTCACATAAAAAAAATTTTAAAAAAAAAGATAGAATTGGACCTCAGGTGTCGCTTTCAATATATCGGAGATAGAACCACGCCTGAGAACCTCGAATTCTAGCTTAATTTTATTCCGAACACTTAGCGATATATTTGGAGCTCACTAACCAAGACCTCAATTCAACGAATTCAACATGGACCCGACAACTCGATAAAATTCATAGGAAACGAACATACCCAAAACACCAACGATTCAAACTGAAATTTATGGAATATTTTGACCTCGGATCCTGCTACTTACCAGAGTTTCGAAAATCTCAGATAGCGCCGAAAGATTGATAACAACCCAATTTTAAGGTAACCGTGGTGTTTTTCGGAGAACAGCTCGGCGAAAATGTTAACCCCGACTTCTCCCTCGCATCTCTCTCTCCCTCTCGCAGCTCACTCTCCCTCTCTTGCAGTTCTCTTTTGCTATTTTCAATGTGTGGGTGGAACTCGTGAATAGCCCAAAATCCCCATCCCCTTCTCTGTTTGTATTCAATGAATAAGAGCCTGGAATATCGGAACCAAAATATGGTGTCTATATTCCAAATCCATGATTTTATTTGGTGAGAGGAGTGATGTGTGTTTGGTGAGGATGAGTGATGATAGAGAGTGTTTTCTGTGAGGGAATTGTGAGTAGTCTGGCAAAAATGGCGTCTTCTTTTCTTGAAGATTATGATGATATTTTTCCTTGTGGCCCCTTGTGGAGAATAAGTTGTATATGTATATATGGCTGTGAGGGTGTTTTTGTAAAGAAGAAAGGAAGCCATAATTTCTCTATATCCTTTTCTGTA
>NW_025880336.1:0-4401 GCF_002878395.1 Capsicum annuum
CACACCTTTAAAACTTTTATTTTGAATATGGAATTTGCATGATTTAACTTACTTTTGGAGACATTGCATTGCATTAAAGGATAAATGGATGAAAAAGGTTTGGAATGCCCTTAGTGGCCATTGAATTGGACTTAATTGAACTTGGAAATCTAATGGTTAAATGAAAGGGTTTGGCATAATTGAATTAGTTTGTACGATGATACCTTATTGGTAAATGCCTTAACAAATGTGTCCTTAGTTAATGGTTGGATTTATGTGCAAACTATTATAACTTGGGCTTAAAGGAAATTGTGTAGCTCGACATGAAGGTGTAGTCTTGGGGGGGGGGGCCAATACTAATAACCACATTTATCAGTATAGGCGTCTACATAACCGTGTGCTCAGTGCACACATTATATTTTGGATGGCTATTGCCTTGGTCTCTTTAAATTTACCTTAGTTTCCCCGGTTTGTGTGGTTAACACATACTGAGGCCCTTCTAACAGGAGGAGCTGGATCTATATAGCCTGTAGGTGCTTTCAGGATGGAGCGAGCTACATAGTTAAAGATTAATATGTTAAAATCTCATGTTCATAACCCTTGTCGATATCCTGATATTCTATATATGTACATATAAATATTGTGCATATGGTTTTGAATAGTTTTTAATAGTGACATTATTTTATCCCTTTTCTCTGAGTTATATGCAGTGCTCGCCCTACTGATAGTCCCTAGACACTATATTATTTCATGATATAGGGTTCGAAGGATTTTTTATTGCTCTTGTGCAGTGTTAGATGATTCGTTATTCCTTTAGATCAGTTGTGAAGTGGAGATCCTCCATCATTCAAAAAGCCCTTTCATATTCTTTATTATTTTTTATTTCATTTCGGATTCTTTTTGTCATAGTCGGGGGCATATCCTGACTTAGTTTGGTATTATGGTTTTAAAGGCTTTTATGGACATGTGTAGGTTGTTTGTTTGTTTTGATTCTTAAAACTTTCATTTGGCTTATCTATTCTTCTTATTACTATTTTGGTTGGCTTCTGCTGTTTACATTTATTATGCTCTGAAGGTTAGGCTAATGGGGTGGTCTCTGACCCACGGTGGGCTTGAGATACCCGTCATGACTAGGCCCTAATTTAGGTCGTGAAAATCATGGTATTAGATCATGGTTAAGGATATTTAGGTATCCAAAAAACCGTGTCAAGTAGAGTCTCTTTTATAGGTGTGTAAAGCACAACACTTATAAGGAAGAAGCTACAAGGCATTTAGGAATGTTTCCCTTTTTGTGTTCTATTTCAAACTGTAGAGTCTAGCTTCTACAAAACATCTCCAACTCTAGGATTACTCGCATTTTGTATCATGCCTCCTCAAATATTTGGTGATCATAGAAACTCTACTGGAAACTCTTACCCACTTTGGGAAGATGTGGAGTTAACTCACCCTGTTTAAGTGTAGACCTAGTCTAGGATCCCTACTCTTAAATGTACCTATCCACATAGGGTTACATCACTCCATATTAGTCCTCCTTGAGCTTACCGAGATGATTATACTCATTCACGAATGCCCCAGGGAGATATCTCTAACCTGGAGTTCCATCAGTCTATTCATATACTTGCTATTAACGGCACCACAGTCTCATCAGTATGATCATGGTGGTCCTACTGTTAGATCATTTGAGGTCACTAGGGTTGGCCAATTTATAAGTTTAAATCCCTCAAACTTCATAGGATCTAAGATTGATGAGGTTCTTTAAGGGTTTATTATTGAGATGAAGAAGATTTTCAGGGTTATCCATGCTACTATTTTGGAAGGTCTAGAGTTTTCTACATATCAATTAAAGGATATGGCTTACAAGTGGTATGAGAAGTGGGAAGTGATAAGGGGAAATGATGTTGAGCCAGCGATGTGGGATGACTTTTCAGGTGCTTTTCTTAATCACTTTTTCCTCAGAAGTTGAAGGAGACTAAGGCCGAAGAGTTTGCAAACTTGAAACAGGGTAAGGTGAATGTGAAGGAGCATGCATTAAAATTTCATAAACTTTCCCATTATACCTCAAAGTTGGTGTCTACTATGAGGTCCCAAATGAGAAAGTTATGATTCTAGTTTTTCCCATAATTTAGTGTTGGAGTGTAAGGATATTATGCTGATTAATGATATGGATATCTCCAGGCTAATGGTTTACATACAACAGGTAGAGGATGAGAAAAAAAATAGGTAGAGATAGAAGAGAGTTAGAACAAGAAGTTTAGATATTCAGAGTAGGGTGCAGGTCAGTAGAATAGTGGGAGAGATGGTAGACAGTGGACCAAGAAGAAGAATTAAGGAAATTCATATTCGACAGCTAGCACTCCTTATCCTAATCCTTTGAGTGATCATCATTTTCAGGCTAGTAGTGGTCCTAAAGCATAGGGTAACCGGTCTCAAGTTAGTGGAACTTAGTTACCCTTACGTTATCCTCATTACTAATTTTATGGGCAACTTTACTGTGGTTATTATGAGAAGGGGAGGAACTTGTACTTTAATTATAGTCAGGATAGTCATCTATAATAGAATTATCCCATAGCTAAAGCTATCGCTAGAGCTAATAAGGTTCCAGTTGCCACCTCTTCAGCTCTTGTATCTAAGATGCCACTTCAAGTACCAGCATCGGCCAGAATTATATCTATGCACTTTCTACTAGTCAAGAATATGAGGCATCCCTAAATGTTTTCACTGGTATGTTATAGATCTTTCCCTTGATGTTTATTGTTTGCTTTATTTGGGTTCTACCCTATATTTATGACCCCTTATATGGTTGTACACTTAGATTTTGGTCCTGAGAATATTACCGACCTCTTTTCTATTTTTACTCTTGCAGGTTATTTTATTATTGTTAGGACAATCTATAGGGGTTGTATGGTGTCCTTTTATAGGGAGACCTTGGTGGATTTGATACAACTTGATATGGTGGATTTTGATATAATCTTAGGGATGGATTGGCTTCATTCATGTTGTACTTCTCTGGATTATAGGACCTGAAAGGTCAGTTTCTATTTTCCTAATAAACAGATAATTAAATGGGAGGGGAGTTCCTTAGTACCTAAAGAAAGTTTATTTCATATCTCAGAGCTCAAAAAATGATTTCCAAAGGGTGCTTGTATCATTTTATTTGGGTGAAGGATTCTAATTTTGAAAGTCCTTTTTTTAAACTGCCCCTATGTTGAATGAATTTCCTGAATACCTATCCCATTTCCATTTCTTCTTATAGGATGGCTTCAGTAAAATTAAAGAAGCGAAAGGAGCAGTTAAAGGATCTTCCTGATTAGGGTTTCATCCGTCCTAGTATTTCTTCGTAGGGTGATCCTATAATTTTTGTGCGAAATAAAGATGAGTCTCTTTGGATGTGTATAGATTATTGTCAGTTGAACAAGGTTACAGTGAAAAACAAGTATCTTCCTTAGATTGATGACCTTTTCGATCAGCTTCAGCGTGCCAGGTTTTTCTCTTAGATTAATCTTAGTTTGAGCTATCACTAACTGAAAATTAGAGAGATTGATATTCCCAAGACTGCTTTCCAGACCCAATGTGGCCATTATGAGTTTTTGGTTATGTTATTTGGGTTGACTAATGCTTTGACTACTTTATGGATCTTATGAATTTGGTTTTTTAAATAGTTTCTGGATTTGTTTGTTATAGTCTTCATTGATGACATCTTGGTGTACTCTAAGGGTGAGGAGGATCATACCAATCATTACTGGATTGTGTTACAGGCTCTTAAGGACCCGAAAATGTATGCAAAATTTTTTAAGTGTGAATTTTGGTTAAGTGTTGGTGACCTTTTTTGTGCTTGTCGTTTCTAGTGATGGGATCAAGGTAGATCGACTAAAAGTTGAGGTAATTAAGAAGTGTCCCAGACCAATGAATCCAACCGATATTAGCAGCTTTTTGGGTTTGACAGGCTACTATAGAAGGTTTGTGGAGAGTTTTTTGTCTATTGCTTCCCCACTCACAAGGTTAACTAAGAAAAAGGTTAATTTTTGTAGTTCGATGCTTGTGAAGGTAGTTTTGAGAAGTTGAAGGATAAGTTGATTTCTACACCAGTTTTGACACTACTCGAGGGTACTAATGGTTTTGTGGTTTATTGTGATATGTCCCATGTGGGACTGAGTTGTGTTTTGATGCAGCATGGTAAGGTTGTGGCCTATGCTTCTAGGCAACTTAAGGTTCATGAGAGGAATTACTCATGATCTAGAGTTGGCAGCTGTAGTCTTTGCCTTGAAGGTTTGGCGCCATTATCTGTATGTGGTGTATTTAGATATTTATTCAGACTATAAGAGCTTGCAGTATGTGTTTATGCAGGAGAAATTAAACCTCAGGTAGAGATGGTGGCTCGAATTACTTAAAGATTATGACCTAAGCCTTCACTACCATCCAGGT
>NW_025880336.1:7401-15620 GCF_002878395.1 Capsicum annuum
GTTGATTCAGTCGAAAGTAGTGTATGGGTTCAGAATAGTAAGGAATATTCATTGGTTTCCAAGGTAAAAGAAAAGAAAGATAGTGATCCTATTTTGTTTAAGTTAAAGGAGGTTATTCGGGATCAAAAGGTTGAGGTTTTCTCCCGAGGAGAAGATGGTGTACTCATTGTCAGGGTGGGTTATGTGTACCGAATATGGATGATTTGAGGCAACTAATGTTAGCAAAGGCTCATGGTTTGTGATATTATATTCATCCAAGAGCCACTAAGATATACCGCAATTTGCAAGAAGTCTATTAGTGGAATTGTATGAAGAAGGATATTACTGAATTCAGGGCGAGTGTCTAAATATTTAGCAGGATAAGGTTAAGCACCAGAGACCTAGTAGTACACTTCAGGAATTTAGCATCCCCACTTAGAAGTAAGAAGTGGTGAATATGGACTTCCTCATAGGGTTGACTCGTACTCGTTATCAGCATTATTCAATTTGGTTATTGTGGACCAAATGACTAAGTCATCTTATTTTTTGCTAGTTAATACTTCAGACTTAGCCAAGAATTATGCTAGACTCTATCTTATGGAGTTGGTGAAATTGCTTGGAGTCCCTTTGACCATTATTTTAGACCGAGTTACCCAATTTACATCTTATTTTTTGAAGACATTTCAGAAGGGTTTTGTAACCAAGTTCATCTCAGTACAACCTTTCCCCCGCAGAAAGATGGTTAGGTAGAGAGGACCATTCGGACTTTAGAGGACATGTTGAAAGCCTATATAATTGATTTCAAGGGTAGTTGGGACAATTATTTGACTTTAATTTAGTTTGCCTATAATAACAACTATCACTTCAAGATTAAGATGACTCCATTTAAAGCTCTTTATGGCAGGAGGTGTAGATATCATATTGGTTGGTTCGAGGTTGGTGAGGCTGCCTTGACTTGGCCAAATTTAGTGCATAAGGCAATGGAGAAAGTTTATCTTATTAGAGAAAGGCTGAAGATAGCTCAAAGTCATCAGAAATCCAATGCATACATAAGGAGAAGGGAGATTGAGTTTTATATTAGTGTTTTTATTACTTGAAATTTCACCCATAAAAGGGGTGAAGAGGTTTGCTAAGAAAAGGATGCTTAGTCCCTGCTATGTTTGTGCCTATAAGATTTTGGGTTGTTAGGGAAGGCAGCCTATGATTTGTAATTGTCAGCAGAGTTGACATCAATGCACCCGGTGTTCTATGCATCTTTGTTGAATAAGTGCATTGGTGACCCAACATTAGAAATACCTATAAAAAGGATTAGCGTTGGAGATAGTCACTCTTATAAAGAAGTCCCAATTAAAATCCTTGATTGTCAGATTCATAGGCTAAGGAATAAATCGGTTGTTTTAGTAAAAGTTCTGTGGAGAAATTAGTCAATCAAGGGAGCTACTAGGAAGAAGCAGACATGATGACCAATTACTGCCATCTTTTCTCTTTGAATTTAGTTCTAGGTTGAGGTAAGAGTTTCATTAAATTAATTAATTCTTTGATTTCTATTTCAGATATCCAACCATCTTCATGTCATAGCATGAATATGGGTTTAGTTCAATTTAGATATCGATTCATCATTCAGTTATAAAATATTCAGTACAAGATCCTAACTTTTCTCTAGTCTCTCAGCTTAGTCAGTTTCATTTGAGGATAAATGAACCCAAGGGGGAGATATTATAATACCCTACTTTTTATAACTCTAGGCCCATCAAAGGATATGACATTAAATTAGTTTTCCAGTGCCCCAAGTCTCATCTTAACCCAATGTCATGGCAAAAATTTATGCCATTTTGTTCAAAGGGACTGTCAAGCTGCCAGTGGTAATGGTTCAGGCGACAACTCATTGCCAGATATAATGAGTCGATAACAAGTTGTGACCAAGACTTGTTACCATGGCAGTAAGTGACCCAAAAATTTATCTCAGTAGTATGGAATCCAGCACATGACTTGTTATTAAACATAACGAGTCATCGTGTGGACCCGTTACAACACCAAAAAGGAATCTAGAAATTGATGCTCAGACCATGACTACTCCTATGACTAATGATCTGACCTAATGAGTTGTTAGGATGGGGAGTCATGATCAAAACAGAAAGGGACTAGACCTCAAAACCTCAGGTCATGAATCAGATCATGACTCGTGACCTATTATACCAAGTCATTGGGTGAGTTGTGATGACTAGAACCAGAAATTCTGCATGATTTTAAAAGGGGTTTTTTGGTATTTTTCCCATCCTTTTAACCCTAAACCCACATTGTTTGGGCACTCTAATATAAGTTATTAAAGGATTAAATTACCCTAAAACTTCATAAACTCCAAAATCCTTACAATTAGCAAAACTAAAAACATTCTCTTCTTCCCCAAGTAGACTAGGGTTCTCAATGTTCAAGTTCAAGTTCCAACAAATTCCCAAGGAATTCACTTCAGGTATGTGGGATTTTATAAATGGTTCCTTTTCACCCATATACTCTCAAGAACTTTTTAAATTTTCAAGATAAATTACCTTCTCCTTAAATTGGGTTCCAAGTCAAATATGAGAACCTCTACTCTTATCAGTTTATGTGTGTAAAGAAACCCTGAATATGTGCTTTCCCTGAGATTAGTGATCTCCCATGTTCAAGACCATAAATTTTCCCCATCATTACAAGTTCTAGAGTTTATTCTCTTTAAATTATGAAATTTCATTATCATGCTCCAAAATTGTTATCATGTGCAATTGCATTAGATAAAGCTGGTGGGTTATGAACACTCAATACCTAGGAGTTTAAACATACATCAATTTACATGTTCATGATTACTTTAGATTATTCATGCATTGTTACTTTTAGAATACCATGACTTAAGCATATCAGTTGTCAGTTCATATTTCAGTTATACTTCAGTATCATTCTGTTGGGATTAATACTTAGCACCGGGTAAATGTAGGAATGATGGCTCCCCCGTCAGTTAGGCATAAGGCCGTTAGTAGCAGTCCCTAAGTTCCAAAACTATGGTGCCACCATAGGTTATAAAGTTCCCCTATTAGTAGAGGTATGACACCCTAGTCCTTCAAGACATCAGTTTAGTGAATCCACACTAGCCAGTGTTGGTACCCTGGTAAGGTACTAATACCCTTCTAACTGGGGTTACAGATTAGACTCGAATTTGATTAGGTTGGGGTATTACGTTTAATGTTAGCTCCTATAGTCCTTAGTTCAGTTATAGTTTATATTCAGTCCAGGTTATCTTGACCAAGTGTTCAGTATTCAGTCATCAGTTTATCCAGCACATGTTTACACTTAGTCTTGCATTTAGTTTACATGTTTATGCATTTATTTCAGTATATATATATAGATATATTAGTTAGTTTCTTATCTTTCATACTCAGTACATTCAAATTACTGATTACATAGTTCTTTCTGATATATTGTCTCATAACATAGGTTTGGATGCTCAGTACTTAGATCGCACTTAGCACGTTCCTATTCTGCTCAGCTACATCCTTTGTGAGCCCTCACCAGTCGTAGAATAGTTATCATTGGTTTATTTTTGGTATTTTTATTTATTTCAGCTAGTCAGAGTTAGTTGGGGACCTTTCCCAATAGCTCAGCATGATTTAGAGACTTTTAGACTTGTCCCAATAACTCATTATGATTTTTTCACTTGTGACCCTAAGCAACGTGTTACACTAGGGGGTAGTCTCGGGTCGCGACATCCAACATATGACTATCCTTTACCAACCCTCTTTTATCTTCATCAACATGAGATAAGCTTCCCATAGACAACCTGCTAAGAGCATCAACAACTATATTAGCTTTACCTGGATGGTAGTGAAGGCTTAGGTCATAATCTTTAAGTAATTCGAACCACCGTCTCTGCCTGAGGTTTAATTTTTCTTGCATAAACACATACTGCAAGCTCTTATAGTCTGAATAAATATCCAAATACACCACATACAGATAATGGCGCCAAACCTTCAAGGCAAAGACTACAAGTGCCAACTCTAGATCATGAGTAATTCCTCTCATGAACCTTAAGTTGCCTAGAAGCATAGGCCACAACCTTACCATGCTGCATCAAAACATAACTTAGTCCCACATGGGACATATCACAATAAACGACAAACCCATTAGTACCCTCGAGCAGTGTCAAAACTGGTGCAGAAATCAACTTATCCTTCAACTTCTCAAAACTACCTTCACAAGCATCGAACTACAAAAATTAACCTTTTTCTTAGTTAACCTTGTGAGTGGGGAAGCAATAGACAAAAAACTCTCCACAAACCTTCTATAGTAGCCTGTCAAACCCAAAAAGCTGCTAATATCGATTGGATTCATTGGTCTGGGACACTTCTTAATTACCTCAACTTTTTGTCAATCCACCTTGATCCCATCACTAGAAACAACAAGCACAAAAAAGGTAACCAACACTTAACCAAAATTCACACTTAAAAAATTTTGCATACATTTTTGGGTCCTTAAGAGCCTGTAACACAATCCAGTGATGATTGGTATGATCCTCCTCACTCTTAGAGTACACCAAGATGTCATCAATGAAGACTATAACAAACAAATCCAGAAACTATTTAAACAACCAAATTCATAAGATCCATAAAGTAGTCAAAGCATTAGTCAACCCAAATAACATAACCAAAAACTCATAATGGCCACATTGGGTCTGGAAAGCAGTCTTGGGAATATCAATCTCTCTAATTTTCAGCTAGTGATAGCTCAAACTAAGATTAATCTAAGAGAAAAACCTGGCACCCTAAAGCTGATCGAAAAGGTCATCAATCCAAGGAAGATACTTGTTTTTCACTGTAACCTTGTTCAACTGACGATAATCTATACACATCCAAAGAGACTCATCTTTATTTCACACAAAAATTATAGGAGCACCCTACGGAGAAATACTAGGATGGATGAAACCCTAATCAGGAAGATCCTTTAACTACTCCTTTCGCTTCTTTAATTTTACTGAAGCCATCCTATAAGAAGGAATGGAAATGGGATAGGTATTCAGGAAATTCATTCAACATAGGGGCAGTTTAAAAAAAGGACTTTCAAAATTAGAATCCTTAACCCAAATAAAATGATACAAACACCCTTTGGAAATCATTTTTTGAGCTCTAAGATATGAAATAAACTTCCTTTAGGTACTAAGGAACTCCCCTCCCATTTAATTATCTATTTATTAGGAAAATAGAAACTAACCTTTCAGGTCCTATAATCCAGAGAAGCACAACATGAATGAAGCCAATCCATCCCTAAGATTATATCAAAATCCACCATATCAAGTTGTATCGAATTCACCAAGGTATCCCTATAAAAGGACACCATACAACCCCTATAGATTGTCCTAACAATAATAAAATAACCTGCAAGAGTAAAAATAGAAAAGAGGTCAAAAATATTCTCAGGACCAAAATCAAAGTGTACAACCATATAAGGGGTCATAAATATAGGGTAGAACCCAAATAAAGCAAACAATAAACATCAAGGGAAAGATCTATAACATACCAGTGAAAACATTTAGGGAAGCCTCATATTCTTGACTAGTAGAAAGTGCATAGATATAATTCTGGCCGATGCTGGTACCTGAAGTGGCATCTTATATACAGGAGCTGAAGAGGTGGCGAATGGAACCTTATTAGCTCTAGCGATAGCTTTAGCTATGGGATAATTCTATTATAGATGACTATCCTGACTATAATTGAAGTACAAGTTCCTCCCCTTCTCATAATAACCATAGTAAAGTTGCCCATAAAATTAGTAATGAGGATAACGTGAGGGTAACTAAGTTCCACTAACTTGAGACCGGTTACCCTATGTTTTAGGACCACTACTAGCCTGAAAACGATGATCACTCAAAGGATTAGGATAATGAGTGTTAGCTGTCGAATATGAATTTCCTTAATTCTTCTTCTTGGTCCACTATCTACCATCTCTCCCACTATTCTACTGACCTGCACCCTACTCTGAATATCTAAACTTCTTTTTCTAACTCTCTTCCATCTCTACCTACTTTTTTTCTCATCCTCTACCTGTTGTATGTAAACCATTAGCCTGGAGATATCCATATCATTAATCAGCATAATATCCTTACACTCCAACACTAAATTATGGGAAAAACTGGAATCATAACTTTCTCATTTGGGACCTTATAGTAGAAACCAACTTTGAGGTATAATGGGAAAGTTTATGAAATTTCAATGCATGCTCCTTCACACTCATCTGACCCTGTTTCAAGTTTGTAAACTCTTCGGCCTTAGTCTCCTTCAACTTCTGAGGAAAAAGTGATTAAGAAAAGCACCTGAAAAGTCATCCCGCATCGCCGGCTCAACATTATTTCCCCTCATAACTTCCCACTTCTCGTACCACTTGTAAGCCACATCCTTTAATTGATATGTAGAAAACTCTACACCTTCCAAAATAGTAGCATGCATAACCCTGAAAATCTTCTTCATCTCAATAATAAACCCTTAAGGAACCTCATCAATCTTAGATCCTATGAAGTTTGAGGGATTTAACCTTATAAATTGGTCAACCCTAGTGACCTCAAATGATCCAACAGTAGGACCACCATGATTATACTGATGAGACTGTGGTGCCATTAATAGCAAGTATATGAATAGACTGATGGAACTCCACATTAGAGATATCTCCCTGGGGCATTCGTGCATGATTATAACCATCTCGGTAAGCTCAAGAAGGACTAATATAGAGTGATGCAACCCTATGTGGACAGGTACATTTAAGAGCAGGGATCCTAGACTACGTCTACACTTAAACAGGGTGAGTTAACTCCACATCTTCCCAAAGTGGGTAAGAGTTTCCAGTAGAGTTTCTATGACAGCCAAATATTTGAGAAGGCATGATACAAAATGCGAGTAATCCTAGAGTTAGAGATGTTTTGTAGAAGCTAGACTCTACAGTACGAAATAGAATACAAAAAGGGAAACATTCCTAAATGCCTTGTAGCTTCTTCCTTATAAGTATGGTGATTTACACACCTATAAAAGAGACTCTACTTGACACGGCTTTTTAGATACCTAAATATCCTTAACCATAATCTAATACCATGATTGTCACAACCTAAATTAGGGCCTAGTCATGAAGGGTATCTCAAGCCCACCGTGGGTCAGAGACTACCCCATTAGCCTAACCTTTAGAGCATAATAAATGTAAACAACAGAAGCCAACCAAAATAGTAATAAGAAGAATAGATAAGCCAAATGAAAGTTTTAAGAATCAAAACAAACAAACAACCTACACATATCCATAAAAGCCTTTAAATCCATAATACCAAACTAATTAAGGATATGCCCCCGACTATGAAAAAAAAAATCCCAAATGAAATAAAAAATAATAAATAATATGAAAGGGCTTTTTGAATGATGGAGGATCTCCACTTCACAACTGATCTAAAGGAATAACGAATTATCTAACACTGCACAGGAGCAATAAAAAATCCTTCAAACCCTATATCATGAAATAATATAGTGTCTAGGGACTGTCAGTAGGACGAGCACTGTATATAACTCAGAGAAAAGGGATAAAATAATGTCATTATCAAAAACTATTCAAAACCATATGCACAATATTTATATGTACATATATAGAATATCAGGATATCGACAAGGGTCATGAACATGAGATTTTATCATATTAATCTTTAACTATGTAGCTCGCTCCATCCTAAAAGCACCTACAGGCTATATAGGTCCAGCTCCTCCTACTAGAAGGGCCTCAGTATGTGTTAGCCATATAAACCGGGAAACTAAGGTAAATTTAAAGAGACTAAGGCAATAGCCATCCAAAATATAATGTGTGCATTGAGCACACGGTTATGTAGACGCCTACGCTGATAAATGTGGTTCTTAGTATTGGCCCCCTCCCACAGGACTACACCTTCATGGTGAGCTACACAATTCCCTTTAAGCCCAAATTATAATAGTTTGCACATAAATCCAACCATTAACTAAGGACACATTTGTTAAGGCATTTACCAATAAGGTATCATCGTACAAACTAATTCAATTATGCCAAACCCTTTCATTTAACCATTAGATTCCCAAGTTCCATTAGGTCCAATTCAATGGCCACTAAGTGCATTCCAAACCATTTTCATCCATTTATCCTTTAATGCAATGCAATGTCTCCAAAAGCAAATTAAATCATGCAAATTCCATATTCAAAATAAAAGTTTTAAAGGTGTG
>NW_025880337.1:0-2137 GCF_002878395.1 Capsicum annuum
GTCTAGAAGCTGGACACTAAAAGTCAGATCTACATATCTATATGCAGATTCCCGAACTTGCTTGCTTTATTAAACCTTATGAATCTTTGAAGGGCCAAGGTCTCTATTTCTGTGGCTTTTATGTTGTGTTCTTTGGTGTTTGGATGTCATTTCTTGAAAGTGTGTTCTTGATTAAGGTGAATAAAGCTAAAGGATATGAATTTTTCTTTCATGCATTTGTTTGAAGGGAAAAATTTTTGATAGTAGGAAGAACCAAACTTCCTTCTAAGATCTTGCAAAAATAACTTAATTTGGATGACGATGTTGCAAACCTACAAATATGTAGAAATGTCCCTCTTTACAAACAACAACAACATACCCAGTATATTCCCACCAAGTAGGGTATGGGAAGGGTAAGTATACGCAGTCCATACCACTACCTCAGAGGTGAGATAGAGAAGCTGTTTCCGATCGACCCCCGACTCAAGATAAATCAGTTTAGAAAAGAAATTGTAAAGGAACAAGAAACAATAGGAATCACCATCCCAAAGAAATGTCTCCTCTTTAAGAGTTTAAGTTTTTATTTTGTGGTTCACACTTTTCAGCGTTGTATTAGAGCAAACACAAGTGACAAGTCTTTGTATGAGCCTTATTGTCAATAATTATTAAAATGCTTTCATGTGGTGGATTGTGTTGCATGCAGAAATAAATAACAAATAAAAGTATCGCATCTCTAGGTGTGAAAAGTCAAGTTTCAGGCACTTTTTTCTCTCTTTCTTATAACTAAACTGAAACTTGATGTATTTATATCGGGAGGATATCCTATTTTGAATCAATGTTACTTTTCCTTATGGGATATGCTTGTATTCCCCTTTTGCAAGGCCAACTTTGTCGGCCATGGTAGTGTACTATTGTGGATGCGTTGAAGGTAATTACAACAACAACACAAACCCAGTGTATTCCCACATAGTGAGGTCTGGGGAGGGTAAGATGTACGCAGTCCATACCTCTACTTTTAAAGAAGTAGAAAGGTTGTTTCCGATAGACCCCCGGCTCGAGACACGGAATACTACACAAATACATAGTAAAGCATGGAACAAGATGACATAACATAAATACGACACCCACAAGTAATAGAAAACAGAGAAAATTAAACAGATTCGTAATAAAGCATGAAACAAGGTATCATAACAAGAATAATACCCCCACCAAGTAATTCCCTACACTAGCGACCCAAACTGTCCCTAGCCTTCTGCCCTAATTCGCGTCCTCCAGATCTTCCTATCTAGGATCATGTCCTCAGTGAGCTGTAACTGCTCCATGTCCCACCTAATCACCTCTCCCCAGTACTTCTTCGGCCTACCCCTACCCCGTCTAAAACCATCCAAAGCTAGCCTCTCACACCTACGAACCGGGGCATCCATGCCCCTTCTCATCACGTGTCCGAACCATCTCAATCGGACTTTCCGCATCTTATTCTCCACTGGAGTCACACCAACCTTCTCCCTGATAGTCTCATTCCGAACTCTATCCCCCCTATTCAGCCCATACATCCAACGCAACATTCGCATTTCTGCCACCTTCATTTTTTGAATGTGAGAGTTCTTAACTGGCCAACACTCCGCTCCATACAACATGGCCGGACGGACTACCACCCTGTAGAATTTGCCTTTAAGCTTAGGCGGCACCTTCTTATCACACAACACCCCCGAAGCGAGCTTCCACTTCATCCATCCCACACTAATACGGTGCGAGACATCCTCGTTAATCTCACCGTTACCCTGAATCATGGCCCCGAGATACTTGAAACTATCCCTCTTACATACCACCTGTGATTCCAACTTCACTACCACCTCATTCTCCATCCTCACGTCATTAAACTTGCATTCCAAATACTCTGTCTTGCTCCTACTTAACCTGAACTCTTTAGACTCAAGAGTTTGTCTCTACACCTCTAATCTATCATTCACACCCCCCCTCCCCCCGCGTATCATCAATCAAAACTACATCATCTGCAAAAAGCATACACCAAGGCACCTCCCCTTGAATACGCCGAGTCAACACATCCATCACCAAAGCAAACAAAAAGGGACTAAGAGTAGATCCCTGATGCAATCCTGTCAAGACAGTGAAATGCTCTGAGTCTCCTCCCGCCATC
>NW_025880338.1:0-1020 GCF_002878395.1 Capsicum annuum
GTTAGTCTGAGTACTGCTTTTCACCCACAGTCGAATGGACAGGCATAAAGGACTGTTCAGACGTTAGAGAATATGCTTCATGCATGTGTGATTGACTATGGTCGTAGTTGGGTTAAGTATTTACCTCTTGTGGAGTTTTCCTATAACAATAACTACCACTCCATTATTAGGATGGCTCCATTTGAGGCCTTGTATGGTAGAAGGTATAAGTCTCCTATTAGATAGTTCGATGTTGTTGAGGCAGAGATGTTTGGTCTAGACTTGATTCACCAACCCGTGAAAAATGTAAAGGTGATTCGAGGTAGACTTAAGGCTGCCCAAAGTCGCCAAAAGTCTTATACGGATGTGAGTCAAAGAGAGTTAGAGTTTGAGGTTGGGGATAGGGTATTCTTGAAGGTACTCCCATTCAAGAAGTGATGTAATTTGGTAAAAAGAGGAAGCTCAGTCCCTGGTATATTGGTCCTTACTTGGTTTTGTGAAGAATGGGTAACGTTACGTATGAGTTGGAGTTGCCTTCTAGTTTGAGCTCCATTTGCCGGTAGTCCATGTTTCTATATTGAGGAAGTATGTGGGTGATTCGTCTCAAATTGTGCCTATCAAAGATATTGGTATTTTGAATTCTTTGTCTTATGAGGTAGTCTCGATTCAGATCTTGGATTGATAAGTTCGTTGGTTGCGAAAAAAGGATGTAGCTTTGGTAAAGGTTCTTTGGAGGGACCATAAATTTGAAGAAGCTACTTGGGAAGTGGAAGAAGACATGAAGTCCAAATATCCATATTTGTTCCCCGTTTTGGAAATTCATGCTTGAGCTATGTGTTGTTATTAATATCCTTGTTTTATGTCTTTGTTTTCTAGAATTATTTAAAGGAAAGTTTGATGGGAATTATTGTGTTAAATTGTGCTTGTGCTTGCCTTTACCCGTCATTCAGGGATGAATGATCCAAGTGGGGAGAATTGAAACACCCTGGGATTTGCTCATAGAATTTTCCTGCGTTTGAGCATTCTGTACATCATACAACT
>NW_025880338.1:4020-28722 GCF_002878395.1 Capsicum annuum
GTCATTTTGTTTCAATAATGATACATGTTATATTTATCTTTATGTTTACAATAATTCATTTCACTTTCCTTGAGTCGAGGGTCTACTGGAGACAGTTTCTCTACCTGCAAAGATTGGGGTAAGGTATGTATACACTCTACCCTCCTCAAACCCCACTTGTGGGATTATACCGGGTACGATGTCATTGTTGTTGCTAAGCTCATCAAACTCCTCTTCCCTGAACCTAACCTCTGTATCGATGCAATATAACATCTATCTAGAGTTTGGAATACACTTTCAGAGAGTTAATTAATGCCATAATCTATTTGAATCCTATGCATGAGTGTCTTATTAAATACATATCGACAAAAAAATTCAATATTTCATGCAGCTATTTCTATAGTGTAGAACTAACCTAATTCCTTTCTTTCCATTTTGGGAAAAAGTCATTTCCCAGAAGTTGAAACAAATGGTCCCTCATCTCATCATTGGTCATAAGTAAGCACCTAAATTTTATTGATGCATACAGCCAGTACTTGAAGAAACAAGTCAATTTCCCATGGGAATGAATTACAACAACAACATACCCAGTGTATTCCCACCTAGTGGGGACTAGGGAAGCTAGAGTGTACGCAGACCATACCACTACCTCAGGTGAAGTAGAGAGACTGTTTTCGATAGAACTCGAGCTTAGAACCAATAACAGTATAGCAAACACAAAACGTAAATGCATATAAACTTGTACAAGAAAAATAAACTAACAACGCTAGCCATAAGATAATACTAGAGCCACAAGATAATGATAGATAAATTAATAAAAGTAACTCTATGGAACATAACACTCAAGGAAATCTTGAAATGCTTGAATGTTGCACTTTACCCAAGGAAATCATAGTTGCAAAGATATCACTTTCAAAAATATCCACCATATTTATGATATCAAAGCCTTAGGACTCCTTTGATGTGCTTATGCTACCAAAAATGCTCTCAGGAACTATTTTCGAGATTTCTTTCTTTCCTACTTTATAGGTTTGTAGAACACACTTTTCGGCGAGTCTTTACCAAAGATGAGCCTTTCTTTTCTTTAGCCAACACTTATCACCCACTTTTATCACTGAAACAATCACTAAAATCAGTTTTAAGTAGCAATATGGGGGAGAACAGAATTTATTTTGTAGTTGGTTTCAAGTCCTATGATGTTACGAGATTGATCAATAGGGCAGAAACTGGTTCAAATATGTGGAAAGAAGTAGGAACTTGATGCGCCTAACCAATTTTAACAATAAAGCTTTGGAGTGGTTAACTTTTGTTTTTCTACAAGCCTCAAGGGACACCAGAATGCACCAAAGAAGGTGGAAGCTCAATGACAAGTTTGCAAATTTTTATTGTGACAGAAAAGGGTGCAGTACTACATCAGGCTAAACACAGACAGCTAGATTATATGTTTTTGATGAATTTGAAAGAAATGGATTGAAACAGGTAACTAAGGGATTAAATAATTTCCACCAGAAACTGCCACTTTACCCTCAAAAGGTAGGGTAAGGTTTTTATACACCCTTCTCTCCCTAGACCCCACTTGTAGGACTATACTGGTATGTTGTTGTTGTTGTAAAAATTAGACTAATTCGGATTAATTTAGAGAAGAGGGAAATAGAATTGTCAAAAGGACAGTAATTACAGTACATTGTTCAGGTTTTTCTAAAAATCTTCATGTTGAAACAGCTCAGGAGCTCCCCTCCTACCTCTTCTCTTTCTTTAATTTGTCGACTTATTATTTAAGTAGAAACTAGGCATCCTATGTCTTGGATTCTGGGGAGGATGCATCCTCCAAAGACCAAAGCTAAATGAGGAAACATAGGAAAGAAATAAAAGATCATTAAGGCTAGCATGACTTGGGAATGCTTTTGAAGACATTTACTAACAATGAAAGCAGTTCCTTCAAATCTAAATATATTTGCCTCTTCAGATGTTTTCTGAGTGGCCGTACATTTGGTTAGCTCCTTCTATTGACTTAACACTTTTTCCTTTTGCAGGCATTTAGTTTTCCTTTTCTTTAGTATTAACATGTCTCATTGGTCGATTATATTTTTCCATATTTTTTCCGATAAACATAAAATCCATAAGTACACCAACAGAATTACATTGCTTCAAATGAACTGACAGTGAAAATGCCTCATCTATCCCTCTGGTGAGCCGCTTCCAACTCTTAAGCAACTAGGACAACTTCGCAGCTGGTAAGTCCCTAGTTCATCAAAAACTCAAGCATCATGTGCAACATTTGGTTGGGGGAAGTGAGTTGGAGAAATAAGATAAAACTATAGGAAATTTTAACACTCGGAATCATCTGAATCCTTTTCAGTTTTCATGCAAACACCATTTTCGCTAAGGAACCTAACTATGGATAGTATAGTTTTCTCCTTACAGCCATAAAGAATTGAAAATTACTATAATTGAATCCCATCTGCATGGAATTTCTATTTTACTTTACAAGTGAAGTAAAGAACATGTTAATGCTAAAAGTAGAAAATAAGGGTAAGACTTGCAACTACCTTATTTTGCGGATGAATTGATTGGTAACCTCAGCCTTTTGTAGCTTGAAAAGTTTATCATTATCCGACAACAAGCTCTTATCTTTTTCATTATCACAGTCATGATTAGATAGCCTGGAGTTGTATAACTCAAGATCCAATGCCTCCAAATACAAGTCCAACAATGCAACTTTATGGTACCTTCCAGCTTCATGTAAACACTAAAATAACAATTTAGTCACAAAATAGAAATCTTTCCCATATTGCACAAATAATTAGATTTGCATTCAATTGCCACAATTTGGCATGTCCATAATATTCAGGCAACAAATAGAAACAATATGTAGAAAAAACCAAGAGATTCATAAGATAATAATTGCCTGAGCTTGAGATATTTAAGAGACTCCAACTATCTAAAAGACATCGTGTAATATTGAGGGGGTGGCAAGTCTTGAAGGAAGAAATAATGAAAGAAGTGCAAACATTGATTTTTCTTCTGGCTGTTTACAACCAACAGTAGAATCTAGAGAATTAAAGAAAATCCAATAAAGATATAGCCATTTATTTGAAGAACTCAACCAATAACTAACTACTGGATATGTTGATGTTGTTGTTAACCAATAAAAAACTAATATCATATAGAATTTGGGTTTGTATTCTTTACTTAAATAACATGTTCACCAGGAAACTACTGGATAACATCATAACTTTTTAGAGCACTTCAATGATGATATTGACAGTAGCAAAGAAACTAAACCATTTCTACTTCTAGATACGGTTAGCTACACTTATTCATTAAGAAACGATGAAACCATTCCAACTTTAAGTTCATCAATCACAACGCCAAAATCGGTCATATACCAGAAGTATACCAAAAAGTAAAGAACCTACAAAAAGACATGGAGCATTGAAAAGTTGTGAAATAATTTTCCAAGTCTTATCGCCGTCAGAATGAGTAACCGATATGAATAACATTAATCTTACAGAAACAATGAATAATAAAACCTTACCATAAGGCGAGATCTCCATAGTTCCTGCAACCTCTGCAGTTCTAATAGTTCATGGTCTAGACTCATAGCATTTAGTTCTGCATGATTATTCCTGGCAATATTCATGGGCTATTTAGAGAGATTCTCCTCTAATATGAAGTTCACTTTAGAAATTTTAACCATTATAAAGGGGGATATACAATACAAACCGTTTTACAGAATATATCCTATAAGATGGAAGATCAAAAGCATGATTAATCAATTTCTCTGGCAAATTAGCAAGATCCTCATACCATGACCTCTGTAATGGTTTAACAATTATAGATAAAATAATAAATATACAAAGTTGTCACTTAGATGATGCAACTTGATCTTCACATGGTAACCACGTGATTGTAAAAACCACTAATAATACATGTTGGAGTAGAATATCAATAGAAAAAAGGCCTTACTATCATTCCACAATATCTAACACATGGACATAACCTACAATTGCGAGTTAGTTAAGGTCACAGCCTGAAAAATTCTAACTAAGTTGGGTAAATTTATGTTTCACCTATTCAATATCAACAACTACAAAAGGCTCTTTGAAGAACTAGGAAAATATACGGGCTAAATCCTATAGAAGTCCGAGTACAGAAGTTAGCTCTTTCAAGGAAATATTTGATCCCCCATTTAGACCTAGACACCAACCAAATAGAAATACAATAGAACCATATAAGTGTAAAGTCTGAGAGTAATTCTTACCTTATTATCTCCCTCGTCAACTAAAATCTTAAGCACAAAGCTAAGAGGCTCAATGGAAAGGTGTTGGACTAGTGCCATCTGGAGAAACCATTATGATACTTGTAAGTATATGATTTGGAACTTATGTACATTTAGATTTATAATAAAGCAGATTTGAAAAACACATGATGGGTATAGTCCTAATGTATAATTACAAGACGACAAAAATATGCTACAGACCTTTAAGGCTCTAACAAATGAAGTAACTGTTCCATCTTGTCTTAAAAGATAGTTCCTCAAGAAAGTCGCCACCTTGTCGCCAACACTAAAGCCTACAAAATTTTGTACTAGAGTAGCCTCAATGATTGCATCCATCCTTTCAACTAGGGATTTTAGAAAGAACATTGATGTAGATAAATATTGAAGTGCAATGGAAGTGAGCACATTTGTAGGAGCATCAGTACTAGTAGCAGCACCAGCAATTAGGATGATTGGAATCTTAGCAGACCATTCACTAAGAAAAGCAAAAATTACTTATAAGAATCATAATACAGAAGTGATTTTATATATAAGAACTAAGAACTATAATGTGGTATAAACTCTAAGAAGGGTATGAACTAAGAACAGAAAATATTTTCCATGAAAAAACATTTTCCTTCATACCAAACACACCCAAAATAAAATAGGAAATTGAGGTAAAACTTAGCCAAAAATTATGCAGTCAGTACATGCACGGTGCACCATAAGCAATTTGTTTGTAGCAAGTACAATTAAATCAACCTTATCCCTAAAGCAAGCAAATTCCTACCTTAACCAAACTAAGAAAAGGTCTTTACCTTTCTTAAGCCTTGAGGTAATTAAAATGCATCAAATTAGAGTTAGTTTATGCATAAATCTGATTTGCTATATACTGTTGCTCCAGCTTTTGCCAGCACTGCAGCAGAAAACTCCATTTTTAACTTGGAATACGTATTATTGCCCAGTAGAGACATGAATGATCTGAGGACAACTAATCATCTTAGTAGGTAGTAAATCGTACTTAGAATTTCTGGAAGCTTGAATTTCTCTTCCTCCATGCAGCTTGTGAAGCAACAGACTTGGAAATCTTTTTAGTTTCTTCAAGATCAAGATCAATAGTTACCAGCTTCTTAGCACAGCATTTGCAATAGCCATCAGAGACAACAATTGCACGTGATATAGTCCATTTTCCATTACCCAACCAGCCTTGTCCTTGCCAGCAGCCACCTTCATTTTCAACAGCTTTGTGTATGGAAAAGGACATAACAAAAACACAAAAACACAAGAAAGACTGAATTTAAATTGTACGTCACGTTCCTTCATAAATTTTACATAAAAAGCTAGTTGTCGAGAGTCTGTGCCTGTTTTAAAAAGTAGTCACACATTGCTAAGCTTTAGTTTTTGCCCATTTTCTACCACTAGCTCTAAGATGAGTTACATCTAAAGAAATTGCTTTAGTTTGCCTATTTGCTACCATTAGCTATAAGATAAGTTTAGAGTTACATCTAAAGAAATTGATTTGTTAAAGGTGGGACAACTTTAAAATGTCATTAGCAATAAATGATAAAAGGTTGCTTAGGTTTTATCAAAGAGCACCAAGACCTATAGTAATATCAAGAGCCGAACTGTTATACAGATCAGGAGATAATAGACTTATAAAAATTTTTTTAGCTAATTTAACTTAGTTTCTCAACCATGAACAAGGCCAAACCTAGAAGTTGACGTACGATTCTAGCCGAAATTTGTATCTTTAGTTCAAACCCTATACTTGCATCAAGAAATTGCATCAAGAAATTAACTTAATATGTACAATAATTAAATATAAAAGCCCATCTGACTTAATGTTGCTATCCTAGAATTTAGACAGAACGCATAAAATTCAAATCTTGGCTTCGCCGCTATATGCACCCCAATAATATAGGACAGGTTTCTTCTAATCGCAAGGTAGCGGAAAAGAAACCACCTTCATATCTAATAATCCAACATCACCAAATCCAATACCATAACTTTTATTTTTCTAAATCTATAGCATATGACCAAGAAACCACCCCAAGGTAGGGAAAGGTCTGTGTATGCTGTATCCTTCCTAAATTCTGCTTTGTTGTTGTCGTAGTTTGATAAGTGTCCCTTCTCCAGACAAAAAGAGGAAAAAAAAATGGTCATGCTACAGACAACTGAGTTGGGACTCCAAAAAATAGTTTGAGCAACATCTCAAAAGCATTAAACCATAAGTCATTTCTAATCTAAAACCAAAAAAAAAAAACTTAAATGGGTCAATTAAACCACTCTTTGAAACCCTTATATTATAATATAGGAAGAATGGTGCAAAATAAAGCAATTCAGCAATTGAAATTAAAATAACAATTCAGCAATGGGCTAACTAAACCACTCCCCGAAACCCTTTAAATATTTTATGGTTAGAGAAGAAGAAGAATTAGGTGAGTATCTTGAATAAAACAAGAAAAATATTGACAATAATACAGCAATTCAGCAGCCTACGAATGAAAAAGAGAAACTCGATTGATTGGAAACTGAGGCGTACCTAGAATTCCTTGAGTTTAGGGTAGATCTGCGAGAATCGTTGAGATTACGCAAAGCATGAACGGTGGAAAATAAAGAGAACGCTAGGGTTTTGCGATGAGGTTTAATTTTCCGAAAAGAAAGCATTTTCTAATTCACTTTCACCATATAATTATATGTTCAGATTATAATATGATTTGGCGCTAGATTAAAAAAAATTGGCGCTTTCATTTTTGTTAAAAGAAAAAAAAATTCTCCGCTTATGCTTCAATGATATATTATTTGGGGCCACATACTAAATTTTTTTAGGACCACATTTAATACCTTCACAATAAAGTATATAAATAAGGACCAAAATATAATCATGTCTCAATACCTATACTTTTAGAGACGGGATTATCAATTCGTCCTAATATTTTGGTCATAAATAAAGTTTTTTCTTGTAGTGAACAACGGAGAACTAGCAAGCCAACGCCAGAGTCCACGAGTGAACACAATTTTCCGGCGAGTGAATTTAGGTTTTTGGCAAGTATTTTAGCCCCCTTCTCTTATCTTTAAAACCCTTTTCAGGTACTACAAGACCAATATTCTAACGACCAGCACATTTTCTGGTGACCAGTACATTCTCTGGCGACAAAGTATAGGGACATAGCACCGACAGTAGGGTAAAGGCAGCGCAACAAATTTTGGCAACCAATTTCTGCATCAATTTGCTGGAATTCAACAAAAAGATCAAGAAATAGTCCTTCACTGCATTAGGTACACTCGTTTCACCCTTATTTAGTTTATCCCTCCCTTGTGAATTTGGTATAGGCGTCTTGTCTCTTTTTTCTATTTAATATCCTGTCTGGTTGTCTTGATTGTTCCTGTAGTATTACTGGTTTTGATTTTTCCGTAACTTAGTAGGCATTATTATTAGCAAACATATACTATCTATTTCGTGTAAGTACCAAACTTGTTGGCTAGTTTTTGTTTGCTAATTTAGCTATTTTAGCCATATCATTTCGCTCATCGTGTTTTTTGTTACCTTTTTTTCTTTTTCATCTATTGTATCCTTGTGAGTGGTGGCTGGGGTGATAGATGGTGGAGTGGGGTTATATAATAGGTTGAGGGCAGGGCGAGGGGCAGGTTTAGGTTTGAGGCTGGGTTGGGGGCAAGGAGAGTAGGGCTAGGTGGGGTAAGGATGCTTATAGGTTAAAAGTTAAGTCCTAGAACATAGGGATGTTCCATGTTAAGTCTATGGAGCTGGTGAAGAATCTTAAAAAGCGTGGGGTTAGTATAGAGTGTATCCAAAAAACTAAATGGGTAGGCACTAAGGCAAGAGATATGGATGAATATAAGTTGTGGTACTCGGGTAGTGTGAGGCATAGAAATGGGGTAGATATCTTAGTAGATAAAACACTTAGGGAGCATGTAGTGGAGGTTAAGAGAGTTAGTGATAGGTTGATGTCTATTAGGTTGGTCATTGAAGAGTCTTCGGTGAGCATTAGGAGGCCTTGGATAAGGTGGTGAGGGGCGTCCCGAGCACTAAGAAGATTTTCAAAAGAGAAGATTTCAATGGGCATATAGGGTCTCTGTTGAGAGGTTTCAATGGGCATATAGGGTCTCAGTTTTAGGGAGAGGAATGAAGGGGGAGCTTTTTCTAGATTTTCTAGGGCTTTTGGGTTGTGCATAGTGAATTCGAGCTTTCCGAAGAAGGCCGAGCACCTTATTACTTTTTGTAGTTCAGTGGAGAAGACTCAGATAGACTTTTTTCTCCTAGGAAGGGATAGAGCGTTGTGTAAAGATTGTAAAGTCATTCCTAGCGAGAATATTTCGACCCAACATAGGTTGTTGGTGATGTACGTGGTCATCAATAAGGGCAAAAAGAAAAAAAGTGTGGAGGCTTGGCCCAGGATTAAGTGGGGTAGCTTGACTTTGGCTAGTGCATTGGAGATGGGGAAGAAGTTGAAGAGTAGGGAAGCTTGGGGGAGTAGAGGGGATGTGGATAGTATATGGGAGACGACTGCCAATTGCATTAGGGAGACAGCTAGAGAGGTGTTGGGTGTCTTGACAGGTCGATCTGGTAAGCACCGAGGGGACTGGTGGTGGAACGAAGAGTTTTAAAAGAAGGTGGAGTCTAAGAAGGTGGCATATGCTAAGTTAGTTGCGAGTAAGGATGATGAGGAGAGATAAATGAATAAGAAAGAGTATAAGATAGCTAGAAGAGAGGCTAAGTTAGTGGTTATGGCAGCTAAGACAACAGCTTTTGAGAGCTTATATACTGCTCTAAAAGAGAAAAGTGGGGATAAAAAGTTATATAGGCTAGCCAAGGCTAGGGAGTGGAGGGCTCGTAACCTTGATCAAGTAAATTACATCAAGGGTGAGGATGGTACAGTGTTGGTTGAGGATACCCTCATTAGAAAGAGGTGGCATTCCTATTTTCAAAAACACTCGAACAATGAGGGGATAAAGGTTTCGTATTGAGGGAGTTAGAGAAGTCTGGAAAGTGTCAGAATTATGATTATTATAGGCTTATTGAGGTTGAGGAGGTTAAGGGGGCTATTCATAGGATGCGTCTAGGTAGGGAGACCGGGCCAGATGAGATCCCTGTAGATATTTGGAAGAACACTGGCTGGGCAGGGTTGAAGTGGTTGACAAGGATATTTAACATCATTTTTAGGGCGGTGAAGATGCCTGAAGCATGGAAGTGGAGTCTGATGACTCCATTATATAAGAACAAGGGAGATATCCAAAGTTGCAACAACTATAGAGGGATTAAGTTGTTGAGTCATACTATGAAGGTTTGGTAAAGGGTGGTGGAGTTGAGACTGAGAAGGATCGTGACTATCTCTAAAAATCAGTTCGGTTTCATGCCAAGTCGCTTAACTACTGAGGCTATTCACCTAGTGAGGAGATTAGTGGAGTAGTTTTGAGAGAGAAAAAAGAACTTACACATGGTGTTTATTGATCTTGAGAAGGGGTATGAAGAGTTTCCAGGGAGATTCTATAGAGGTGGTTGGAGGCTAGAGGGGTTCCCGTACCATACTTTAGGTCGGTTCAGGACATGTATTATGGTGCGAAGACTCGTATGAGAATGGTAGATGGAGAGTTGGAGAACTTTTTGGTTTTAATAAGGTTGCACTAGGGATCGACTCTTAGCCCTTTTTTATTCACCTTGGTGATGGATATTTTGACGCGACATATTCAAGGGATGGTGCCTTGGTGTATGATATTTTTTGATGATGTGGTATTGATTGATGAGACTCGGGAAGAATTTAATGATAAGTTGGAGATTTGGGGATAGACCCTTGAGTCTAAAGCATTTCGTCTGAGGAGGACCAAGATGGAGTACTTGGAGTGTAAGTTTAGCGATATGTCGTAGAAGGATGAAGTGGCTATGAAGCTGGACTCTCAGGTCATTCGAAAGAGGGAGAGTTTTAAGTAACTGAGGTCTATGATCCAGGGCAATAGGGAGATTGGCGAGGATGCCACGCATCTTATTAGGGTAGGGTGGTTGAAATAGAGGCTCACTTCGGGAGTTTGATGTGATAAGAAGGTGCCCCAAAAGCTTAAGGTAAGTTCTATAGAGTGGCAGTTTGGCCGGCTATATTGTATGGGGCAGATTATTGACCAAATAAGAACTCCCACATCCAAAAGTTAAATGTGTCGGAGATGAGGATATTACAATGGATGTGTAGGCACATCAGGAAAATAGGGTAAGGAATGGGATTGTTCGGGAGAAGGTGGGAGTGGCTTCGATGGAGGACAAGATGCGAGAAGAGAGGTTACGTTAGTTCAGGCACGTAATGAGAGAGGGTTCTGATGCTCCAGTACAGAGGTATGAGACACTGGCTATGGATGATTTTAGGCAAGGTAGAGGTAGGCCAAAGAAATATTGGAGGGAGGTAATTAGGCATGATATAAAACAGTCACAGCTTACGGAGGACATGACCCTTTATAAGAAGGTGTGGAGGATGCGGATTAGGGTAGAGGGTTAGGGGGTGGGAGTGGGTTGGTATCAGTAGAGGGGCGTTCTTTATTTGTGTCTAAAATTTCTTGTTCGTGGGTTGAGTACTGTCTATGGTTTAGGAGATATAGTTTTTAGTAGTATCCTTGTAGCTTTAGTATTATCTATTGGCTAGCATTGTTAGTTATTTTTCCTGTACAAGTGTAGATGCATTTATGTTTTGTGTTTTCTATACTACTATTGGTTCTAAGCCGGGGGTCTATCGGAAACAACCTCTCTACTTCACCTGAGGTAGTGGTATGATCTGCGTACACTCTATCCTCCTCAAACCCCACTAGATGGGAATACACTGGATATATTGTTATTGTTGTCGCTTTGAGAATTGTTATCTGATTCAAACTTACTCAATTGAATCAATATATTTTAGTGTAACAATAGGTGCTCACTACTAAAAAAAGATAAAATTTAAGCATGAATTGATGAATTGACAAAACTTTAATTGTTCTCAGTTAGAAGGGAAATTGATAAATTCACAAAAAAAATTCTCTAATTACTTATTTCACATATTATTTTTAAGACCAAATTCTAAACATCAATTGATATAAGCATTATGGTAAAATACTCATATCAATTATTATTTTTAATAGACATGAGAAGTCTAAAGTGGCCAAATAAAAGTGAACGAACAGAGTAATACACATAGTATTCTTTTATTCAAATTCCATATCTATCAAATTAATTTAATAATTTATTTATTGAGAAAATGGTAATTAGAATAATAATTTATTATCAATTTAACTATGTATTTAAAAGGTGTGAGCATGACCGAGGTGAAATGTTTAAACTGATACCAGGTGAAACATAAGACTTGATCTTCATTTTGTGTTGAAAATTGTTATTCGAGTTGGACCTCTTCTATCGAACACTACATTTATCGAGCTACCTTAATCAGAGAGGTTAATCTTTCTATCAATCCAATTTCACAAAACTATCTTAATTTTTAAGTTTCAAATATTATTTAATAAATAAGAGTTATGTCTAATTAATTTTGATTAATAAATTAAATCAAATTTAAATAAAATTAACTTCACTAATCCAAGAACAAACTTCATCTTAATCAATTGCTTTGAGAATTATTCCCCGACTCAAACTTATTCAATAAAAATAATAGATTTTGGTGTAACAATAGGTGCTCGTCATAGAATTTGATTCAGTTTTACATACACACACGCACATACACACACGCACACACACACACACACACACACACACACACACATATATATATATATAAAAGTTTGAAATATTATTTTTGATCAAGTGTTTTGAGAATTGTTATTTGATTCGAACTCATAATTAATCACTAATAAAAAATAAAACTTAAGCATTTTATTGATAAATTCACAAAACTTTAATTGTTCTCAGTTAGGAGGGATATTGATAAATTTATAAAAAATTTCCTCTAATTATATTTAACTGATGAATCAAACTCTAGTAGAATCAACATATATTCAATAATACAAAAATTGCACATCTTTTTCGCAATTTATTTTCATTATGATTTAGAAAGTTTATGTTTTGGTTTTGGTAGATTATGCAGTAACCAAGTAGTCCTTTTTAAAAAAAAATAAATTATCACCTTCATAACTTTTCAACTCTTATTTTTTCTGTGCGGATTTTGCTTAGTTTGAATTGAAATTATGAAATTCTAGTGTTGTTAGATGAACTTGAATGATTGAATTATAATTCTCAATATTTTAAGAGTATTATCAACTCATCATTATTTTTTAAATTAAGTCAGCAAAGTGGCGCCTATAACCTGTTTGATAGATTGTCTGAAAGATAATTTTATTCATCGATGATGTTTGAGTAGTCAAATGTTGTTAGAAGTTGATTGTGGAATAAATTTCGGATAGTCATTTAAGCTGAAACTGTTACTACCATAAGTAGATTGTATATGCTTTTCTTAACTTTTCACATAACATATCTAATACCTTAGAGTAATACAGTCGAGCAAAAATGGGGGCCTACTAACTAACATAAATTTACTATATATAAAGGGTCAATTTGAATTCTTTTTGATCTTCGAACATTGAGAAAATTCACCCTCTCTAACTTAGGCTTCATGCATCGAGTTTGCCTTTTTTTTATTTATTGATGGAAGAGTGATTACATTGTTGAAGTAGGTATGTTGATATAACTTTATTCATAAGTTTATAACTGAATTTTCTTTCTTCCCCAAAGATTAGTCTAGTACTTTGCAATTTTGATCAGAACTTACACTTCTCTTATTTATGAGAAATCATATCAATTGAAAACTAACTGAGAATTTGATGATTGTGTGTCAAATATACTTATTTAAACTTCAAATATTTAGTGTGATTAATATTGTCAGCTTTCATTTTTAGGTGGGCCACCAACCCACCCATCCCCCACTTTAAACTTCAATGTGCAGCTTATCATTGTGTAAATGACACCATTTTAACTATTCACTAATTTGTAAGCTATAACATATCCTTGCACAAATAAAATTTTCCTAATGTTCCTATTAGAAAAACTGTCTTGATAAGTTACTTTTCACAACATTATTTGAATCCATAATTTGAAAGTAGTTTCTAAGAGAAAATGTTACACTTATTCATTAGCAGTAGTTTCTAGACAGCTATGACCACCATAGCCGGTGTGACTATCCCACCAGACAATATTAACAATCAGAGTATGGAGGAAAGTAATCAAAACATTCAAAAAGGAGATGGTAATAAAAAATATGCAGATCTATTGAAGCCAAAAGTGGTGGATTCTAATAATATTAGGGTTCCTCCTAAACCAATTATTATGTTACATGGGGAGCCTACAATTATGTGGAAGTAATTAGAAGTGCGAAACCTTATCATGCAGGAGAATCTACAGTATGCTATCTGTAACACCCCGTATTCAAGTACATGTATTGGCGTATTCAAGTACGTGTATTGGTCTTATTTATATGGAATTAATTTTTTATTTTATTTATACCAGAATTTGCCCGTCGATGGTTTCATACGAAGGTTATTGAATAAGCTTTCCAACGATATAAAGATTTCCAAAAACGGATAAGTTTCGGATATAATCGAGCACGTTCGAAACTATAAAACGGTGGCCGGGATGTGTGAACAGTAAATGTGCAGGAAAATTTCCTGCACACAAACTACTGATGCCTGCCAGTTTTTTTGGGTCAACTTTGAACGATCATAACTCCCTCAATATAATGAACTGGGAGAGCTACCACATATCAAAAGAAAGATCTTTGAGTCTTCTTTCCAATGCAATTGGTTTCATCCAAATCCAACATCTGAGTAAGGAGTTATACTCGTTTTACTTCAGCCTCTCAAAACAGATTTTTAGGGTCAACTTCAAACGATCATAACTCCTTGTACAGGACGAACTGGGTGGCCTACTTTATATGAAATGAAAGACCTTTGAATTATATTTCTAACGATACCAATTTCACCCAAATCTGATATCGGAGCAAAGAGTTGGCCGATTTACTTTAGCCTATCAAAACAGTCCACCATGGACAGATTCGGATTTACTTAAATTTTTAAGGGCAATATGGTCATTTTTCATCACCTCATGGACGAAAATTGGTCATTATATACATATAATTAGTCTCATATCCATCAATTATCATCAAATTATTGAAAATAAGAAACCCTAGCCTAATTTCAACTCCAAATATCTTGTGATTCAACCGTAGAAAATCCAAATTGATTCCGTAGTTGTGTTCACCATCTCAAGGGCTTCGAGAAGCACCCCTTATTTGTGCCAACAGGACTTCGAAATCAAAAGGGCCATTTTATGGTAAGGATGTAAATTATGTTGGTGTTATTTATATGGATATGTATATATATATGCATGTGAGCATAAGAAGTATGTTATTTGATTGTTGTTGAAAGATGATTGGGAAATGATGTTGGATTATGTTGAATGGTGAAGGAATTTGGTGTGATGATGTGGTATTGATGATGTGGTGTTGAAATGATGATTATATATATATATATATACACATAAACCTATTGTTCAAGTTGGTTTTTGGAATGTTTTGCAAATATTGGTAGTATGGAATTATGGAAGAGAATTGTGGTGTTGGGTTGCTAATACTAGATGCCAAACATTTCATTGTAGATAAGTGATTTGTAAAGGCGGGAAGTTGTGTTGAATTGGTATCCGAATCTACAACGAGGTATGTAAAGCATACTCTAACAATGTTCTTTGGCATGAAAACACCAATGTTCCATCAAGTAAGATTCCGAGGTTGTCCAAAAACATGTATTGTTCTACGTTACCAACGAAGTTGTTTCCATCCTATAAAGTGTCAAAATGTTTCATTGATATACCAAAAGGCTCTTATTTCATTGTTGTGATATTGATGATTCTGAAACACATTGTTGATGTACCAATGAGTCTTTATTACATTGTTATTGTATAGAAGGTGTATTACTTGGTTCCTATTGATGTATCATTGTTTCAAAGTATAAAAAATATGGTGGCGACCGAAATAACAATCTCAAAGATTAATTGAACTAAGTGATGGAAGTTCTCTCTTATCGGGTGGTATCCCAGGGGCATAAGCCTAGCATGGGTCGATCCCTATTTATGTGTTTATGGGTGGTATCCCAGGGGCATAAGCCTAGCATGGGTCAATCCCAGTTGATATGTACTGGAGGCAGCCTAATGGTCACAGTACAGTACAGTAATGATTACAAAGACGATAAGAACGAAGGTAGAGTGATTGAATAAATACAATGTACAGATTGTCACAAGTTCTAGTAAGTGTGGTCCACTCCTATTACGACTTATTCACTTGTTTCTGATTTCTATATTGAGCTCCTATATCATGTGTGATTATTTACAGCTTTATATACTCAGTACATATTTCGTACTGACGCCCCTCACGGGGGACCTGCATTTCATGCTGCAGGCACAGGTACCTCAGCTCATACACCGCACAAGTAGGAGCCAGGTCATACAGCTATTGTTGGTGAGCTCCAGTTTGCTTCGGAGCTTTCCGAGTCGGTTCCTTATGTTTTATTATTGTACATGAGTCATGTGTGGGCGGGGGTTTGTCTCGACCCTAGTTATGTTATGTATATCCTAGAGGCTTTGTAGACATAAGGAAGGGTAAAGTCATGGAAGTTTATATAGTGATGTTATATCTGTATATGTGGTGGCCCCGACGGCCAAGTATTATATATATATATATTTGCGCGTGTTGTGCTGATACAGGTAATTAGATCCTTCTATATGCAACGAAGTGCTGTCCAATTTTTGGTGACATGTAAGTGAAAGTACAGGTATTTGAACGGGTTCTCCCGGGCCTTCTCGACTTCGGGTGCTAGTCCGGCCCGATGGGATTTTGGGGCGTGACACTATCATAGGTAGATTCTTATATGGTAAGCCACATATTGAAGTGTTACGTAAAATTATTCTATCTCAATGTGGGATCAAGATTCAATGTACAATATGAGTTATAGATGAAAGGCATATTTTAATAAGGTTGGAAGCGTTTAAGGATTATGTTTAATTATTGTCAACTGCAGGTTTTTACATTGGATCAATGGATAGATATTGGAAGATGAGGACTTTAAAATGGGCTTCATGGTTTGAGCTAGATATTGAAACCACAGTAGCAGTAGCTTGGATCTCAATGCTAGACTTTCCCTCGAATTTTTTTGTCAAAGAAGCAATATTTTTATTGCTTCAGCAGTTGCCAAACCCCTTACAGTTGATATGGCTACTAAAAATCACACTAGACCCAGCTGTGCAAGAGTAAAATTGAAAGTTTATCTAGTAGCAAAACTACCCTAAATAATTCAAATTAATGAGGAGAATGAAACTATAGGTGAAATCAAATCGATATGGGTACACATCCTATATGATTACATGCCAAAGTATTATACTGAATGTTGTCTACAAGGACATGATGAAGAAAGTTGCTGGAACAAGCACCCAAAATTATATGATAAACTGAAGAAAGAAAAGAAGGAAGCAACATCAAATACAAAGGATAAAGATAATAACAAGCAAAGGCCACAACCACATATTCAGGAAAATACAAGAAGAGGAAGCAATAATAATCATTAGTGGATCACAAGAAAAAATAGATATAAGAAGGATAGGAATGGTCATATTCTGGGAGAGGTAAATAAGAATAAAGACAAGGAGCTAGAGATATTAAATGCATTTGAAGCTTTAGAAGATGGAGAGGACAAGAATAAAAACAACAAAGAGAATGCTGGGACTGATGACACTAATCAACAAGAAGAAGGAGATAAGATTAGAACAAAAGACTGGGTTACTAAAAGTTTTGGTAAAAGTACAGAAGGTGAACAAGAAGTAAAGAAAACATAAGGAAAGCAAGTAATACAGGATATAGTAGCCAGTGATGCAATTTCTATCAATGCTAGCAAGGAAGGATTCATCATTGTACTGAAGATCAGAGAAGAGTAGAAAAGTAGAGTAATTTAAGTAAAATCATAAATCAGAGTGAAGATAGCAGGAAGGAGAAGAAACCACAAAATAATATTAATCAGCATGTAGAGGAGGACGACAATCAGAGTATAGACGAAGGGAGAATAGAGAAGACAGATGAAAATATACAATTACAAGTCTATGATGAAGAGTTGAAGGAATCGATGGTACTAGAGGGGATTAAACCCATAATAATAAAGGTTGAGAATTTGCTAGAGAGTAGTAATGAGATAAAGGAAGACCTTGATGAGAATGATTTTGAAGAAGACATCAATCAAGTTGCAAATCAGTAGACATGTCACCTAAACAAGCTCAAACTTTGAAGGAGAAGCAAGGAAGAACAAAGAAGAATAAAAATGGTGCTAATACCAGTGGAGCAGAGGATAAATCACCAACAATACATATAAGGAGTCATATAGCTAGACCAAAGTCCAAATGAATGCAATTATTTGAAACATAAGGTCAGTTAACACATAACAGGCCTTTACCAGACTAATAACAATGCAAAGAAGGTACCTGTTTTACCTTATTGGACTTATGGGACCTTTTCAAAAGGGTTAGCACATTGATCAATATACAAAGAGGCTTGGTATGAAACATATTATACTAAATGTCTATGGAAAGATTTGGATTTTCATGGAAGAGAATGTGGATTTTAGTGCTGTAAAAGATAAAGAACAACAACCAACCTTGAAATTGGCCAATCAAAATACAGGTATCTCATTGTTGGTGACTTTAGTGTATGCTAAATACAGTGCTAATAAGAGGTTGGTATTGTGGGATTCCCTAGTTGATTTGTTAGATTCATATCAAATGCCTTGGATAATAGAAGGGAATTTCAATGTAATAAGAAGTGAGGAGGAAAATTTGGGTGGGCTACCTGTTACATTTAATGAAACACATGATTTTAATCAGTGTATCAATTTATGTAATATGGAAGAACTCCAGTTTAAGGGAAGTAAGTTCACATAGTGGAATAGAAAAATAGATGAGGACTGCATATTCAAGAGATTAGACAGGATTTGTACAATAACAGGTTGCAAAATTTATTTCAGATGATGAAGTGGAACATCTAGCCAGGAGTGGATTAGATCATTCTTCCTTATTAATTTAATGCAGAATAGAGAGTGAGAAGATAATTAGATCTTTTAGATTTCTAAATTTCTGGCTCAAGAAGGAATCTTGTATGGAGGTGATCAAAAAAAGCTGGAGCTCATAGATTGAATGTAATCCATTTATAGTTTTTCAACAAAAATTGGAAAACACTAAGTCAGCTTTATCTAGGTGGAGCAAAGAACATTTTGGTAATATATTTCAGGAAATTGTTACACTAGAGGATATTATCAAGGTAAGAGAGAAACTATTTGAAGAGAATCCCAGTGGAATAAACAGATCTAATTTATTTAAGGCTCATGCTAGACTAAACATGCAACTCAAGAGAGAAGAAAATTACTGAAGGCAAAAGGCTGGGTATGAATAGTTCAAGAATGAAGAGAGGAATACTAAATTTTTCCATACTATTATTAAAGAAAGGATGAGAAGGCTCAGGATTAATAGAATTCAGAATGAAGATGGAGAATTGATGGAAGAAGTACAAGATATTGCAAAGGTTGCATTCAATTTTTTCCTGAATTAGTTTACCAAGCAAAAGGATGCAGAAGATTTCTCTATGTTAGATGAAATACCAAAGCTGGTGACTGAATAACAGAACAAAGAAATTATAAGAATAACTGATGAGAAGGAAATCAGAGAAGCTGTGATAGGGTTGAATAGAAATAGTATAGGTGGACCAGATGGAATGACAAGAGCATTCTATCAAGATGCATGAGAGATTATTAAGCAGGACATTCACAAAATGATAACAGTTTTCTTTTGTGGTTTTCAACTTTCTAAATTCATTACTCATACAAATTTGGTGTTATTACCAAAAAAATTAGTAGTGAACACCTTCTCTGACATGAATCCTATTTCCCTTAGTAACTTTGTAAATAAGATTTTTTCAAGAATTGTTCATGAAAGAATTAAGGGAATACTACCTCAATTGATATTACCAGAATAGGAAGGTTTTGTTTAAGGAAGGAATATTGCTGAGAATGTTCTAGTGGTTCAGGATATTGTGTCTGAAATTAGAAAGAAGGGAAAACCACCTAACATAGTTATGAAGCTTGACATGATGAAAGCATATGATAGAGTGGAATGGCTATTTTTAACTAAAGTATTGAGGGTATTTGTTTTTCAGAGGTGCTCATTGACATGGTCTTTAGATTACTGGAAAATAATTGGTATTCAATACTTTTGAATGGGTAGCCTAAAAGATTTTTTTAGATCAACAAGAGGTTTAAAGTAAGGGGATCCATTGTCACCAACATTGTTCATAATAGTAGCAAAGGTATTGTTAAGATCATTGAAGAAATTGATGCAGAATAACGATTTTAAATTATTTGGGATGTCAAGAGGAAGTCCAAAATTGAATCACTAGCATTTGCAGATGATATGATAATCTTATGCAAAGATGAGTTGAAAACTGTGCTGCTGGTCACTGTAACCTTGGATAAATATGAGTAAGTTTCAGGGCAGAAAATAAATAAAGAAAATAGTGCAATTTATTTGGACAAAGAAGTATCTAATGGAGTAGGGGTTCTAGCAGAAATAGCTATTGGCATCATGAGAAAATAATTCCCATTCATATATCTATGTTGTCCTATCTTTTATATAAGAAGGAAGAAGGATTATTATCAGCAGCTAATGAATAAAATTGCTAGCAAAGTGCAGTCATGGAAAGAAAAGTTGTCATCTTATGGAGGAAGAGTAGTACTGATCAAGCATGTTTTACAAAGCATCCCTATACATTTCTTATCAGTAATGAACCCACCCTTGAATGTGTTGAATACTATTCAAAAAATGCTAGCTCAATATTTTTGGAGTAGTAAAATTGAAGAGAAGGGAAGACATTGAATTAAATGGAAAATAGTTTGTTTACCACAAGATGAAGGTGGTCTGGGTTTTAGAAGGATTGGTGATATTTATATGACTTTATTCTATAAACTTTATTGGAATTTCAGGACTAAAAAGTCAATATGGAAGGAATATATGTTTAATAAATATTGCAAAAAGGAGTATCCAAAAACTGGTAATGTGGAAAAACCTGTGCAGGTGGATCACAAGTGTGGAAGAAGATGCTTATGGCCAGGGACTTGATAGAACATCTTATTGTATGGCAACTGAATCAAGAAAATTCTGATATCTGGTTAGATAACTGGACTGGGCAAGGTGATTTTTATTCCCTAATAGAAGGAGGTGGTGAGGAATAAGGATAATATAAGTAGGTAAAGGATTTGGTAAGAGAAGGTCATTGGGATGAACAACTGATTAGAACAGTATTCATAGAGGAGATGACAAATCATATTATTAATAAAGTGATTCCCCCATCAGATGAAGATACTGATTAGCCTATATGGAGTATTAAACCAAAAGGTTTTTTTCCAGTCAAATCATCTTGACAGTATATAAGGAATAGGGAAAACATTGACAACACATTCAAGAGGATATGGGTGAAAGGTTTACCATTCAAGATAAGTTTTTTCATATGGAATTTGTGGAGAAGAAAAATTCCAGTGGATGACACAGTAAGGAGATTGGGGATGCAAGGTCCTTCTAGATTCTAATTACTCATGTCTTCAGGAACTTTTTTTATGCTAACAAGACCTGGTCCTACTTTTCTTCTTTTGCAGGTATACATATTCACTATTTGTCTCTTAAAGGAACAATACTAAGCTGGTGGAATGTTGAAGTAAAAGGGAAAGAACAACCATACTACTTTGCTATGCCTAGTATTATTCTGTGGGAGCTGTGGAGGAGAAGAAATAGGAAGAAACATGAAATGAAGGAAACTTCAGGTTTTAGGATTTTGTGTAATGTCACAAGGAACCTAAGAATGCTGTTGAAGGTCAGAAAGCCAACATTGGAATTTCCAACTGAATGGCCACACATAATTAGGGAGATGGGCAAGCTAAAAATGAAAATGAAGGCAATTAAAGTCTTATGGAAGACACTAGAGGAGGGATGGGTGAAATACAACATAGATAGAGATGTTAGAGGAAGATGGGGAAAACTCATATGCATTTTGTTTAGGGATGAGAATGGAGATGTCTTATTTGCTAAAGGAGAACCATATCATTATGCAGATAGTATGTAAACAGATGTTAATGCAATGTTCTATGAAACTAAGCATTGTAAACAACCATAACACAATAAGATCATCATTCAGATGAACTCAGTACTCATGCAGAAGATGTTAACAGGTGAATGGCATTGCCCATGGAATATAGCACACACAGTTAAAAAGATTCACAGATTCATGCAAAATAAACAAGTACAATATCATTATATCTTCAGGAAGGGTAACCAATTAGCAGATTATCTTGCTAACTTAGCCATAGATACATGTGTTTTTACCATTGCAAATTACCAGCAATTACAGAAAAGAGAAAAACCCATTTTAAGCAGTGACAAATGGTAGAGTCCATACTTGCGGATTATACAAGCCAAAAGATAAAAGGTAGTTGGAAATTCAAGCTGAATAGTTTACATGCAACTTATATATAGAAGTTAGTAGCATAAAAAATAGTGCATATACTATTCCTAAGCTATTACAGCCAACAAAAAGAACTCTCAACACCATGGAAGAATCGATGGGTTAGATGAACCATCATAAACATGAGATAGAGGTGGATAGTCGAACAATCATGGCTCCAAGCAACTCATTTTCTTTATCCCTTCTATATCTATGGACCTCAAGCAAGAGAAGGTGAAGTTAAATCAAGCAGATCTAGAAACAACAAAGGGAAACAAGAAGAGGGCAACATACTCGGTTATTATAGCCCAACTCAAAAAACCAGATCCCTCTTAGCTGCACAAAAACATTCACACTTTCCCATCTACTGAAAAACGCAGCTGCAGCAACATGAACATTATTGCTTAGCTAAAAAGAGTAACCGAAGAGCACAGAAAAGAGAGAGATCAGTACTTACTTCTGCAAGCTGAAAGCAGGAAGAAATCAACCTAAAAAAGGCATAGTATTGATCCCCCAAAGCATCAATAGGATGAATCTCAAATTTGAGAAAGGGAGCACCATGGTGGAAGGAGGCGGACACAAGTTGAAGATTAGAAAACTAGTTTGTTTTTGGAAACCCTATTCTTTGTATTTGTTAAAAAAAAAATTAACCCGGGTTGGGCTGGGTTATATGAATAGGGCTAGGCTGATTTTTTGTTGTATGATGGGTTGGTCCATCAAGTGCTGATTATTAATAAAATATAAAATTAAATTTAAAAAAAAAATAATGTGAGACCTAATTGCGTGATTCTTGTGTACCATTTTCTAATTTTATGTTTTCTTTAAATTTAAATATTATGAGCAGTCGATTAACAACAATAGTGAAGATGAAATTTGTATCAAAAAAACTTCAACTTACTAGTATTTAATTATGATTTCATATCCCATGCTCATTAGTCACACAAACCGTCCTTGCTTGCTCACCCTCTTTATCTATTTGTTAGAGTTTAGCTTAAATGCTTTTTGTAGTTAGATAATATATATGTACATTTAATTATACTGACCCAGTTGACATGAGACAAAAAAATAAATATCTTCGAGCATATGATCCTAAAAAAATATTACTAATTACTTTGGTGGAAGACCAATAAAAGTACAACTCATAAAATAATTAGAACCAACTAGAAAAGAAAATCAAACAAGCGTGTTGAAGAAGTTAAAAGAGAAGCCAATAAAGAAATTGAACAAATGAAGAAAGAAACATACAACAAGTTAGCAGAGCTGAGTAAAAGATGAAAAATATTTTTCAAATGCTGCAACTCAAGATCGACAATCAAATGATGTAAATAACTGTAAGTACTTATTTATATTATTTTATATCCCTTATCTAGTAAATATACAATTTTCTTGAAGAAAATATTTATATTAATAATTAAATTTAACATGTAAGAAACTATTATATTTTATTATTTTCTTATTTGATTGTATTATAATGCAGCTTGTGAAAAAGTGACAAAAAAATCAAGATAGACAAGGACTTGAATAACTATTTTTTTTTTATAAAAGTATATTAGCATGTTTAAGTTAAATGATATTTTATTATTTTACGTGATTTTATTGAACCTTTGTTAATTCTTTTTTCTAATATATTACATTTTTACATAATTTAGAATATTCTGCTATTATTTTTATGAATTTTATGTCATTTCTCAACTGCATTTATGAACCAATAATTATAATTTTTAATAATTTTAGCAAAATATACATAGTTATCATGACTATAATAATACTGTTTCATAGTAAATGAAAAATATTTTTGGTAAAATCTATATCTCGTGTCAAAAAAGTATGTAAATTTAGTTATGATATTTTGAATTCGTAGCTAGACATTACTTCTTACAACTATCACGTATCAAGAACATGATTAAAAGATTTAACTTTTCATAGAAAATATAAACTGTTTTAATTATAATGCTTTGTAGTTCATGACTATAGGCATGAATTTTTAGCTATAATATGAAAATATTTGTAGCAAATATTTTAATTCATAGCTATAATTTTTTTAATTCGTGACTAAATATGAATACAATTGCCACCAAACTAAATCATAGAAATAGTCATAAAATTTAAATTTGATGGTAAGTAACTTAATCATTTTGCTACAATCTAAAATCTCATGCCTACAATATGAAGATAGCTACACATTTTATTTGTCGTGGCAAAAGAACAAAAACACTTGCTATATGTATAATTTTTATCATCAGAATTATGACATAATTTTTGTGTAACAATAAGTATAAATCCTTTATCACTGATCATGTAAAGTTTATAGTTAACTTTTAGCAATGCTACATCTTGTCACGAAAGCTATGAAAATAAATATTATAACTAATATGTTTAGTCATAAATTTTTTTATATTTAACTATGATTAATTTTATAGCAATATATATCTTTTGTTATAGTGAATCAAGATACACTGTAGTAATATCAAGTCTTGTCATAGTACATAGCTTATTATTTGGAATGAATCAAAGAAGAAAAATGATAATAGAAGTTGAGGTAAAAGAAAAAATAAGAAAAAACGTTAAAAAAGACAATAAATTAAAAAAAATAAAAAGAGAAAAAAAAAAAAAAAAAGTAAGAAAGAAGAAAAGATTTAAAAAAAAAAATAATCAAAATATACAAGAAAAGAGAAAAAATTAAAATAAAAATAGGAAAAAAGAAAAAGGAATAAAAGTAAAAGTTGAGAAAAATTAAAAAAGAAAAAAAAAGAAAAAAGAAAAATAAAAAAAGTAAAATAAAAATAATAAAAAAATAAAGTTATAAAGGATAAATAAATATTAATTTTATATATAAAAAAGTAGAAAAATTAAATTTATAGAATTTTTTTATGGAGACAAAAAAACAAAATCATTAAGTACGAAGCCATTTAC
>NW_025880339.1:0-14202 GCF_002878395.1 Capsicum annuum
CAAATTCTCCTTCCTAATATTGGCCAGTTAATAAGTAGTAGTCACTACTAGAAATTAGGCCTATGGCAACAAACATTTTAGCGAGGGTTCACAAACCGTTGCTATAAACAGTCTATAGCAACGGTTACAATCGTTATCATAATGTTTGATTCTAATGCCATAACTTAATAATAATACCGTTGTCACTGATTTATTACCATTGCAATAGACATCCATATAACAACTTAAGAATCATTGTTATAATAGTGTCTATTGTACACACGTAATTTTATCCCTTCCAACGTTAATTTTATTCATTTTTAGCTCACATTATCCCGTACCTTCACACATGTAATTATCCCTCTATAAAATGACAAAAATAATAAAATTCATAACAAATATTATCTTGTTTCAATTCTATCCTAATCAACTCACACCTCACTACCCTACCCCTACCACCTACCCGACGTCACACCCTTACCCCTTTTACACTTTTCTTAATTACCCACAGTACGTAGGGGAGGGGATGGATTTTTATTTTTTGGAAATTTATTAACAAACAAATGGGGCCCACAGGGAACCATTTATACACAGAGCAATATCCAAGGGAGGATGAAGACACAGCTCATCGGATTCCCTTTTTCTTCATCATCTTCACATAAACAAGGGGGGCTCCATTTTTGTTTTGAAGGGAGAGAGTAGAAAGACACAGACCATCATCTATCTCCTTTCTTATTTCTTGTTTTTGGGATTCACTCTCACGCCACACACACAGAGACGCCATAGTTAACACCTCACAGATCCTCACTCTCTATACACAAACGAAAATCACGCACACACATACTCATAGCTCACCGGAGAACCCACTCCCTCATCGAAAACATACACACGCTTAGTAAGGACGGAATCGAAAATGGTGGGGTCTTGATATTTCAGCGGGAAGCAGCGGAAGCGGAGCAGAATCCGGTCATTCCTTAATCTTTTTCGGCGAACCCGTCGCCGGAATTGAACGTTTAGGGTCACTTCCAGTTCTTTCGCCTCTGCCAGCACTCGCCGGAACTCCGTCTGTGCGGGTTTCCTTGATATTCTCATAATTTTTTTGGTTTTGGGGTTCACTGTTCTCGTGGGTTCTGTGTTCGAATTGATTTCGGCTACGGGTCTCTGTTATTTCTCGATTTTGGTTTGATTTTGGCGAGACACAGTGAAGGCTTTACCGAGTTGGGTTTCATCGTTGAGGTTTTCTGTTCGAAATTTCAAATTCGGATTTTCTTGAATATTATTATCAACGGAAATCAGTCATTGAAAGGTCGAATTCTATCGTTTCTTATTTTATTTCATCATATGTGTTTGATTTAATTGAATATTGGGTGATATTGATTTGTGTTACTCAGCTTCATTGAATAGATGGTTGTGGGTTGTTGAATTAGTAATCTTGAATTTGTTAAAATTTGGTGTTAAAAAGAAATGCGGGGGGTTGGACGTTAGAAATGGATAAAATGGATTTTATTTAGTCTTGGTTACTGTCATTGGTTATTTTGGAACAAATACGAAGGTCGAATGTAGTAGTATTATGATTAGGCCATTAAAGGAATAGGCAAAAGTTTAGGTTCGGATAGACAAATTTAGGAATGATGTTGGATCGAATGCGTATGTGTTAAATGCTTTTCTAATTTCTCTCATAAAATTGAAAATTGTATTCATTTGTTGGGGAATGCCTCCGGAGTTGTATTTACTCACTGGGAAATGCCCTGAAGTATCATGTACTTGAAGATGGTGCACAGTCAAGGCCCGAACGTCAGGTGGAGTTTCATTCAAGAGTAGTTTAGGGATAGTTTAGAATAGAATAGGTTTACATTTTTCGCATTTTTTATTATTCGGGACTGTATAATTGGACTGGACACTATATTTTTGATTTGTTTTGTTTTTGTTTGTTTGTTTGATTGTTTTGCGTGTTTTTGTGTGTGGTTTATATATTCGTAGTGTTAAATTAGCCGATATGCTTCACCAAGCAACCGTGGTCGAACTAAGAGATCGAGGGGTGCCTAACACCTTTCCTTCTGTCAACAGAATTCTTTAGTCGGAATCTTTATTCGCAAATCAGTCTTAAAGAGTCAAATTGTTTTGAAAAGATTTTTCAAAGGTGACTTGACACACCGGATTATGTCAAGTGACGACTCTGAGTTTTGAATGTAAAAATAATTCTTTTTCGAAACAATTATTTTCATTTTATCACTTTAATAATAAAAATCTTTCGATCCTTAAAACGAATTATTTGGAGTACGAAAAAGGGGTGTGACATCTATGACAACATTTAGCGCCCGTTTGGGATTGCTGTTGCAAAACTGCTTATTTAAGAAACACTTTTATAAAATGATTTTTCAAAAAAGTGCTTTAGAAAAAACAGTTTGTGTTTGGTAAATTAATTTGAAAAGTGCTTTTGATAATCAAATTATGTTTGGATAATCTTTTTCAAGAAGTATTTTTTGAGACAAATGACCAAAAATGACATCTATCAATAGACTTTTATTACTAAAATTAATTTTTTAAATATCTATTATAATATTTTTAATTAATTTTTTTTATTTAATTAAAAAGTATGTACTCTAAAATTTTCAATAAATATTTATATACATAATTTGTTTTGAATATGTTTTTACCGTTTCAATTATAAAATTAAGCAACCAAATTCATATGTATACTACCTAATGACAAATATTTAAAATAAAATTCTATCTATTATTTGTTATCTTTTTTTGATATATTTTTGCGGTGTCAAAATTTACTACGAATAAGCAGTCATCATATTCATATATATATATACACACACTCTATATTTTAACAAATATATCGCTTTTCATGAATTATTTATTTAAAATTAAATATTTAAAAAAAAATTTATATGTGATGTCAAAATACAATCTTGTAACGTGATTCATCTGTCAATTATTATCATTAATAATAATAAAATAATTTATATATTTTTTAGTAATTCTAATCAATGATATTTTTAAATTTATTTAAAAAAAAATGAGTGAAAGTAAAATAACAATAAGTGCACTTTAAATTGATTACAATTTACAGAGCAATATTTTGTTTCATTATTTGAAAAAAAACAAAAAAACTTTTAGCTTCCTTTCATTTTTGGATGACTTTTTGCTTTTCTTTTCTTATCTTTTAAAATTTCAAAACACAAAATTCCATCTTCTTTCTCTTAAGAATCAACACTCCCATCAATTATCAAGTGCAAATTCATCAATAATTGTAGCAAGTTTTCTTATTCAAGCACAAAAAGTAAGGTAATAATATTAATTTTTTATTAAAGTTATATATTGAAAAGAATGATTTTGGGAGGATTTAGGATTGAAATTTTTCCATGCTTATTGTTATTTGTTAGTAATCCAAAAAATAGATTTTAGATATTTTTTTAGTTCTTTGATTTAGCGTCTATGAATGAACAAGTCAATATTCTTGTTGAACAACTAGAAGCTTCTAGGGTTATGACTGAAGAGCAAGGAGCCAGCTGAGAATCGGGCTTAGAATGGGGAGGAAGACCAAACAGCTCGAACCGGCGGCTAAGTCTATGAGAGAATGTGTTACTGAAAACAAACTTGTACTTGAAAGTATTCAAAAAAAAATAAAATTGGCGATTTGCGGAAAGAAAGTGAAAAGATTTGGAAGTCTGAAACCGAAGCTTATTTGCAGAATTTGGTTATTAAAATACGTGATTAGGTGTGTTAATCATCTTATTCTATCATTAATAAAGGTGCAATGATTTTTAAAATTTTAAACTAATTCTTCAAAGCTTTGTCTTACTGTTACTGTTACTCTTACGGATTCGTTAGTATTGAATGCCCAACTTAGTTGAATTTCCAATAATTTAAGGGGGAAAGGACATTTTTCAAAACAAATAACCCAACTTTGAGCTTTTGGAAAAATTAGACCATTCGACCCATTTTAATTTCATTTTTATTGGCCACTTTTTGATATGGCCCGATCTGGACCCTTTGTTCAGTTTTTCTTTAAAATTGTTTTTTTTTTTTTGGGCAAAAACATATATACTTTTTAAAAAAGTAATTCAAAATAATTGTATATAAATAGTATAGTTGCTCTATAAGCAGTAACATAAACAAAAGGTGAGGCCAAACATAATAAATCAAATAATTACCTAATCACATATTAAGGGTGTTTCATATTCTTAGCAGACTCTTCGATCTCTTTCCTCAAAACAGCTGCTCTTCCCTCCAAATACTTAGCTTCATTCTCTGCTGGGGTCAACTTAGCTTTTAATTGTTCTTTAAGATCTTTCACTTGTTCATCTAAAGTATGAACTTTATTATTAGCTCTATTCAAATCACCCTTCAGTTGATGAACTTTCCCAACCTCTGCAGACAAATCTCGTTGAACACCCTCCAATTGGTCCCTCAATTCATTGATTTTTTCGTTTTTCGCATTAACTTCATCATTAGCAGCCTTCAAATCACCCTTCAGTTTATGAACTTTCCCAACCTCTGCAGATAACTCTCCTTGAACACCCTCCAATTGGTCCCTCAATCAATTGATTTCTTTGTCGTATTAACTTCATCATTAGCAGCCTTCAAATCACCCTTCAGTTTATGAACTTTCTCAACCTCTGCAGACAACTCTTCTTGAACACCCTCCAATTGGTCTTTCAATCCATTGATTTCTTCGTTCCTCGTATTAACTTCATCATTAGCAACCTTCAAATCTCGTCGAACACCCTCTAATTGGTCCCTTGATTTCGTCGTTCTTGTATTGACTTTAAAACTTTTCAAATCACGGTTTAGTTGATGAACTTTCCCAACCTCTATAGACACTCTCGTTCAATACCCTCCAAATGTATTCTTTCTCATGCTCATTTTACAGTATCATAAACCGCAATAAAAATGCATCCACCTATCAGAAATCACTCTTTTTCTCTAGCTCTCAAATCCTCATAGAAAAATCCAACTACTAGTCCAGTAACCCACTGTATGATACCCACTTGATCTTGACAATTCCAATGACAAAGAATGGTTGGATGCATTTTTATTGCATTATTTAGGGCTTGCTACGATCGGTATCTGATACTATAGGATGAGCGTGAGACAAAAATACATTTGAAGGGTGTTGAACGAGTGTTGTCTGAAGAGATTGGAAAAGTTCGTCAACTGAACCGTGATTTAAAATGTGCTAAAGTTAATATGAGGAACGAAGAAATCAAAGGATTGAGGGACCAATTGGAGGTGTTCGGCGAGATTTAAAGGCTGCTAATGATGATGTTAATACGAGGAACGAAGAAATCAATGGATTGAGGGACCAATTGGAGGGTGTTCAAGAAGAGTTGTCTGCAGAGGTTGAGAAAGTTCATAAACTGAAGGGCAACTTGAAGTCCGCTAATGATGATGTTAGTACGAGGAACGAAGAAATCAATGGATTGAGGGACCAATTGAAGGGTGTTCAAGGAGAGTTGTCTGCAGAGGTTGGGAAAGTTCTTAAACTGAAGGGTGACTTGAAGGCTTTAATGATGAAGTTAATACGATGAAGAAACCAATGGATTGAGGGACCAATTGAAGGGTGTTCAAGGACAGTTGTCTGCAAAGGTTGGGAAAGTTCATAAACTGAAGGGTGATTTAAAGGCTGCTAATGATGAAGTTAATACGAGAAATGAAGAAATCAATGGATTGATGGACCAATTGGAGGGTGTTCAACAAGATTTGTCTGCAGAGGTTGGGAAAGTTCATCAACTGAAGGGTGATTTGAATAGAGCTAATAATAAAGTTCATACTTTAGATGAACAAGTGAAAGATCTTAAAGAACAACTAAAAGCTAAGTTGACCTAGCAGAGAATGAAGCTAAGTATTTGGAGGGAAGAGCACCTGTTTGAGGAAAGAGGTCGAAGAGTCTGCTAAGAATATGGAAGACCCAAATTCAAGATATAATAATAATATGTAATTTTATCGGATAAGTATAATTAATGTCATATTTTTGAACTACATAATTAATTTAATGTTATTAACGATTATTCATTATTTGTCGATAAATTCTCGTAATTGTTAAAATTTTTTAAAGAAAAACTTATTTTTTGAGGAAATAAATTTAGTAGGAACATTAACAAGTACTCCATCAAAAGAGACAACCGATTCTACAGTATTTAAACTATTACATGATTTTTACAATTCGCCAAAGACTATATATAAGACGAATAATATTTTTATGAGTTTTGTGAGGAGGCAATTTCTATTAATGGAACATTTTATTTATTAACAATTGTATTTGGCAGTAGAACTCATTTTTAAGACTCTTCATTCGTTTTAATTTGTGTTTATCTTACTTTTTTTTGTTTCTTAATTCACTTCATAAAGTATATTTCTTTTGTTGATGACTCTTCAATTTTAATTTTTCGCATGATAAATTCAACATCACAAGTAAGGCTGTTCACATTCCTTTGTTCTGAGCCGGGGGTCTATCAGAAACAACCTCTCTACTTCTTCGGAGGTAGTGATATAGACTGCGTATATTTTATCCTCCCCAGATCGCACTATGTGGGAATATACTGGGATTATTTTTATTGAAATAAGGATGTTCACAGATTGATTTGGATCGATTAATGATCAAAACTGAAACAAAATCAATATAATCAATTTTTATATTATTAAAACAAATATAATACATTTATCGCTTGTTCGATTATTAATCGTACATGAAAATAAAAGATTCGATTCATTCAAAAGGATTAAAAGAGATAACGATATTAAAAAAAAAAAAAAAAAGAGATAATACATCGAAACACCTCTGAACTTGTGATCAAAATTTATTTTAGACCATAAACTAATCGGGTAATTATATACCCCCTTAATAACATTAAAGTGAATTTTTACCCCCTTAAAAAAATTATACCACTCTCACTGCGTAGAGTGAAGTACACATGCCCCAATTTAAGCCACGTCAGTGCCATGTCATTGCCAAATCAGTACCACATTAGTACCATGTCATTGCCACGTAAAAAATTATAAATATTTTTTTTAAAAAAGGTAATTCCACACACATACTATTTTTATATACTTTAAAAAAAAAAATATATATATATATATATATATATATATATATATATATATATATATATGCTATTTTTCTATATATATATATATGCACTATTTATATATATAAAAAATATATATTTCTTAACACACATATATATATATACTCCTTCTTCAGCACCCCCCCTCCCCCGCTCTCAATTTCTCCTCCCATGAACAACAACTAACCTCCGCTCCACAAACCCCATTCCACTTTTTTCTTCTTCTTCCTCCTCCCACGAACAACTGACCTCTATCGTCGGAACAGAGACAACGACGGTGGACTGCTGTGACTGATTCTGGTCGCTGGTTTCAGCGTTTTCTGGCGAAGAATTTCGTCGCCGGTGCTTCGGGGAAGTTCGTTGATTAGATTTTTTGATTAAATTGAATAAGGTTAAAAATTTGTAGAATTTATTTTTCTACTCAATTCCATGGTTATAATTAGCTTGTAAACTTGGTTGGAGGAATAAAGTTGATAAATATAATTCCAATATCTTGATTTGTGAAGAAACTATAGTTTTACTGTGATAAAGCAATAAACATTTAAACAAGTTAGTCGTGATGCTATTGATCTCTTCTTTCTCATGTTGTTTAAGTGTAGTGATTTCCGAGATTTAAAAATTTTGAAGGAAAAAAAATAATGGTTAACAATTTAAATGAATTTCTTTTTTCTGTGATTTGATGCTCTTTGAATTTTTTGGGTTTTGAAATTTAGCAAATTATTGGAGAATGATACCTTAAAGAATTGATTTTTATGTATTTTTAGGATTTAATTTGTTGATTCTTGATCTTTATAGGAAAGTTTATTTGTTGTATAATTTATGTATTTTATTATTGTGTATTTGATTGAAGATTTTGGTGAATAGAAGTGGAAAAAAAAAAAAGAAATAAAGGAAGAAGAAGAAATGGGGGTGGTGGGGTGTGAGGAAGAAGAAGAAATGGGGGTGGTGGGGTGCGAGGAAAAAGGGGAAATGTTTAAAAATATTAAAGTGGGCCCCACTACAAATTTTTTATACTTTGTTGCTACGTCAGTAGTTAGGGGGGGGGAATAATACACTTTAAAGTTCACAAGGGATAAATAATTGCTCGATTAATTTAGGGTCTAAAGTAAATTTTGCTACAAGTTCAGGGGGATTTTGATGTATTATCTCAAAAAAAAAAATCTGAGATTAACGTATAAAACGGTAACATATATATAAATAGTTATGAATAAATTTTGATGAAAACATATATAATATATTTAAAATTATTCATAAAAGATAATATATTATGTATAATGCAGTGGTGGGAAGCAGAGGTTAACAAGAGCTTGAAACCATACTTTAAGGTGATACCAAGTATTATAGTATGGGAACTTTGGAAGAGAAGGAACATTAGCAAACATGAAGGAAAGAAGGCAAGTTTTCAAAGAATTCTGCATAATGTTGTTAGAACAGTGCATCTGCTGTTAAAAGTTAGAAATCCCAAAAGAATTTTTTCAGGCAATTGGCCCAGAATTCTTAGGGAAGTGGGAAGCATAAAGCCGATGGTGAAATATACTAAAGTTTACTGGGCAAGAGGATGGGTCAAGTATAATACGGATGGTGCATCAAGAGGCAACCCTGGGTTAAGCTCTTATGCCTTTTGTTTACGGGATGAGCATGGAGATATAATTTATGCAGAAGCGGCTAAAGTACATGAGACAACAAACACAGTAACAGAAGCTTTAGCAGTATTGAAGGCCACTGCACATTGCAAGAAAGCAGGATATAATCAGGCATTCATTCAGACAGACTCCATGCTTATTAAGAAAGTTTTAAACAGAGAATGGGAGTGTCCATGGTACATTGCAGACATTGTAGCAGACATCGAGGAGAACATACAGGGCAAGCAAATAATTATACAGAATATTTACAGAGAAGGAAATAAATTAACAAATTATCTAGCTAATTATGCTCTAGACACAGCTAATTGCAGATACGAGCACTTCCACATGTTGGATTCAGCAGGAAGGAAACTAGTCAACAGTGATAAATTACAGAGGCCTTACTTAAGAGTTTCATGCAGCAAAGGATAAAAGGGCAAAGGTGCTAAACGAAAAAGTGTGAAGCTTTCCCTGCAATTCACCACGGTTTTACCTACACATAGGAAGGGTATGATGTGCTTGCAGCAGGAGACATAGATGTAAAAGGTACAAGGTTACCCAGTGATGTGAAACAACATCCAATGACCAAAACACAGAGGTGTGACCATCATCCAGAGAACACAACTTCAAAGATAAGAATAATACATTTCGCTGTTTTAAGGCTGGTATAGGAATGAATGAGATTCGTTTACTCTTCAAAACCGATGAAGTACCTGCTGAAGAAGACGGAAGGATAACGTTGATCATCCATAGCAAGAGAAGGACAAAAGTGGAGTTCAAATAAGGAGGCAACATCGTACGGGAGAGGGGGGGTGATTTAGGAAACAAGAAGGGCAAATGAGAATTCTACTTTCTTTTGCATTTTATTTTGATTGTCAAACTTTCTTCAGGTAAGAAATTTTAAAATTAAACAATTGATAAAGTTGTCAATTATTTTTATAGGTTGCCTCTAATGGAGTTTTAATTTTTTCAAGACGCTTTTGGTGCTTTTGTACGTCACACAGACTAAATCGTAGATTTCTTATTTTTATGATGTTTTTGCACAAGTCAACCAGTGTAAACATGCATGCATATTAATACCAAATAATGTTCAGTGCATGAAATGTGGACAAAGATTTGTGATAGAGTTAATTACCTGGCCATTTATCTGATCTTGTTCGTGGTAATTCAGCGAGACAGTTAAAAATATTTTACTTACCAGCTTCAAATAGGGAAAATAATAAGTCATGAGCAAGTAGTGTCTTTTTTTTTCCATGGTTTCCGGGTGTCGCTTTGCGAACCCGACTAGCAGTACCCACTGGGTCCCGCTGTTTCAAGGCAGGCCCACACAATCATATTCCTAATGCACAACGGTAGGATGGGAGAGCTAAGACGTATTGCATTCCAAAAAACAGTCATGACATGCCTAATGTGAAGAGGTAAATATTAGTAGCCTGAGGAAAATGAATACCAAATCGAAATAAATTTTTGGGCGAAAGTTATACTGTAATAATCGATGAAAATAATAATACTAAGGAAATGTTGAATACCAGCCAAAACAGGAAATAGAAGGCGAAGTGATAGAACTTCAATGACTCGGAAATACATTAACACTGAAGTGATGGGCTTCTAAAGCTGCTGAACGTGCTTCATATTGAGTCAAAACATAGCGATTTGAAGCCCAAAATAAATCCCATCCTTTTCTAGTACGCAAAATTTACCAAAAAAGAGGACCATAGTTCCTGCAAGCATACCAAAATGAAGTTAAGTTCATAATCAGTTATAAAGAATTATATTGTTGTCTGCATTAACTTCAGTGGTTTCTTAATCACATTTTCCAGTCAGTAAGAGAGGGAGCAATCAATGACTAAATTGAAAATACAAAAGACCAAGAAATACCTTTGTAGAATCTCTTACAATCAAGTGTTTTTTTAATCCCAACTCCCAAATAAATATAAACTACTTTTGTCTTTCTTATTTGTCACTCTACAGTTGCTCGTGTAGAGTACATTGACGAGCCTTTCCAAGTACAAACATGGTCTTTCTTCTTCTCTCATTTAAGTTTTGGTTGAAAGTTCAAGTGTTTCTTTTTTACATTGGTCTTTTGCTCAACTCCCTACTGCATTTTCACAAGTCAGTTTGACAATTCAAAAATTCAGGCTCGTGCACAAGCCATTGTTTTTATTCTGTTTGGTTGCATTTACAAGAAAATTTTTTACTATATTTTCATGAAATCACCGATGTACACTTGGTAATTGGCTATATTAATTTTTGATAATCGCCTATATTTAATGTTATAGTGAAAGGGCAATCATAAAGATTGCTTATTTATCCTCATCCAAAAAAGGATTGCTTATTTATCCTTTATCCTTCCCGTTGATAGGAAGCCCAAGATGCAAAAGCTAATATAGCAGCCAATAATTGCAAATATGGATGAAGCATTTGTCATTTAATGGAATAGTTAACATTGCTTATGAAGTTGTTCACAATTGACAAATAGAAGAGCCAAAAATTCCAGCAACTAACAATAACAATCAAGACAATGGTATCGGTGTATGTGAATTTTGCTAAAGAGTTTTAAACTTATTTTTTTTCCTTGAAAAATAAATTTTACCAATAAAGATGAAAAGGCATGTCAATTCAGCAATCCAATCGAACAACCAAACTTTGAACACGAAGAAATACAAAATGCAGAGGAGAGCAAGGCCGTAAAAGTCGTAGAAGAGATATGTAATTAAGAGTGTAGTTTGAGCTATCTCAGTTAGGCTCATCAATAGACACGATACCGCTACAAAGTAAATAATAAGAAACAGAAGAAGAAAGATGAAGTAGCATCTATTGGTCTGAAACCTCTTAGTATTTTTTTTTTTTTGCTGGCCTGAGCGGTTCAAGTGCTAGTGCTGCACTTGAACATCCAAGTTGGATCTTCCTGCGAAGCTACTGTATGGGGAAGCAGTCCACCCATCGATTTTTGGAGAAGAAACCTGACAAGTTCATCGAACCACTTTGACTCAATTTTGGCATTTTTGGAGAAACCACATCCTCCTCAAAATTGTCGCTAACAATGTAACTGCATTTCCCTACTGCATCGGTCAATGTTCCTTCCACATTGCCTGCCACTTTTTACCTTGATAATGCAAGAGGGCTAGGTACGTTTCGGTTTTCAATTGCTGCTTTATAGGCTCCAGCAGTCTCTTTGCCGTCAGCAGGTCGGAAGAGCAGCAAGTGGGGAATAGCTCGAAGACCAGCAAGGTGCTCAATTGGTTGATGAGTTGGTCCGTCCTCGCCTGTTCCAACCGAGTTGTGGGTAAAAATTTAGAGGACTCCAGCATGGCTAAGAGCAGATAATCTGATAAGAGTTTTTCATGTAATCTGAGAACACAAGGAAAGTTGCTGCAAATGGTATCAGGCCTCCACTGTGCAATGCAAGTCCATTGGAAATTCCAGCCATTTCATGTTCCCGAACTCCATGCCTAATGTTTCTTCCCCATGGGGAATTGGGCTGCTTGAAGTCTCCAAGATTATGGAGATAGGCTTGATTTGAGCTGGGAAGGTCTGCACTGCCCCCAATTAGTCCTGGAAGCACTTTAGCGAGTTCATTCAAGCACTTCCCTGAATATCCTCTGGTGGAATCCACAGGATCAAACATGGACCATTTCTGTCGTTGATAGCACATATCAAATATTAGATAAAATACTCTGGCTGAAGAAGAGGAATTAACAATGGAAGGCGAAACCTTATATATCTTATGATACGTTTAAAAATATAATGTTAGAAGGCTACAAATACGTAACACAAACATATACTACTTGCCTAGATCACTTTTGGTCCTTCTAATGCTCAGAAGAAATAAATTGGGTCCAAGTTGTTGAATTTACTCAGAACAATGGACCACTAAATGAGACCAAAGACTACTTTGACTGCTAACAAGTTCATCGCCAGCAGGTATTTCCTCCTTAATCGAATATGTATTTGTCTTCTTTGAGAATGCAACGACAAACACATTTCAGATGAATTAGTTTCTAAACGATCTAAAAAGTAGATGGATGCATATTTTACCGGTAATGAGCATTCCCAGCCGGGAAGCATCCCATCAGCAAGAAGAAGCTTGAATTCTGCTGCTTCCTCTGGGTATTTGTTTTGGTAATAATAAAGTTTTAGAGTGCCACTCCTGCTCCATCCTTCCACCAAGATCCACCTGTGCTTGCATTTCCCTAATAACAAATGCATCTACTATCTTACAACACTATCTTCCTTGTCTTTAATTATAAGGTGCATAAAAATTGTTACCTGTACACCATAGGAATGACATGGAAAGGTTCTCTATCATCCCACTTAACTTTCTGTTTCATTAGCTTTACATCATCATCATCATCAAATGTTCCATGATGAGCCTTTGATGTTCCTTCCTTTCTTGACAATTTCCCTATTGTTGTTTTCACCTGAAAATAGGAAGTTTCAGTAGGCAGAGCACAACCACATCAGGAATAATTCAAAACTTGGAAGGTGGTGTAAAACTTATGGAGCATCACTATACAGATTCTAGATGAATGAAGACATTTTCTTGACATATCTATTGTGTTCTATGCTCAATACTGACTGTGCATACTCGGATGAAAGTTGGTTTTCCAGTTTCACTATGCGCAGTGATTAACGCATGCTTGAACGCTTCTAAATTTCCTTGTGAGTTATCTACAGTGATAGTGTTCCATCCTGGAGCTTCAAATTGTGCCGATATGTCTTCTGAAAGTGCCAGGTCAGTGCTACCATCAATAGTATTATGGTTATCGTCATATATCAAAGTAAGCTTGTGCCACTTCCAATGGTGCAGCCAGGGATGCAGCCTCGTTTGATATGCCTTCCATAGAACAGCCATCACCCATGATACAATACCTGAAGAAAATTTATCCAAATGACATGTTGTTCGTTCATCCACAGGTTATTAAAGAGGATAAGTCAGCCTCCTTACGTTCTGTGATAAACAACGGCAACATCAGGCTTATTAAATCTAGCACCTAAGTTAGCTTCTGCTAAAGCAAGACCAACCGCATTCGCTACACCTTCTCCCAAAGGGCCTGTAGTGTAACACAAAAATCGGGAACTCATGATGCCATGCTGATAAAAGTTTCCTGAGAAAACAATAATATCGTTGTATCCCACAAAAATATCCAATATAATTCATATCAAGTTACTAATGGTTCTTGATACAACTTTCTGCAAATGTTCCTTGTTATCCAAGAGATTTTTACTTTAGTGGTATTACTCTTTGTTAAAGCTTTGGTTAGTGCTAGCAAGTGGGTTCGGCAGATTGAATATGGGCGGATAGTAAATGGGTTAGACAAAAACCAGATAAACACCCACCCAGGGCGATTGCATCATTGAAGTGAAGCACAATTTAAAAGAAAAAAGACTAAAAAGAGCATTCAATCAGTAAAACAGAACTGAAAAGGTCACAACCACTATATAACCAACAATAAAGACAATATATATATAAGCAAAGTTTAAATTAAACACCAAAATCACAGGTTTGATCACCGAAACACC
>NW_025880339.1:17202-18614 GCF_002878395.1 Capsicum annuum
AAAAGTGTGAAGACCTTTAGAAAAGTAATTTGAATTTTTTGTCTTTCATAAAAAAATTCTTCAATAAAAAAATTATCTTTTCAATTATTTTCTCAAATTACTATATCATTAAACTTATAATTTTTTTTTTAAAAAAAATTCTACAATAAATAACAAGAAAAAAAATATAAAAAATTAATATTGATAGATTTTTTTTTGTACTTGAGAAAGGAGTCCTAACAAATAGAAATGAAGAAAAGGGCAAAATAAGATGCACCACTAAAAAGACACCAAAAGCAATAATTAATACTCTAGAAAAAAGAAAAAAAAAAGACCTAAATCTAATAAAAACTTGAAAGTCAGAAAAAAACAGAGGGAAAAGGACATGGGTTGACCTTTTTTAAAAAAAATGACCACAATTTGAAAAGGTGGACAACTTTAGCCAATCGGCTAAACTTATTTTCCTCTTTGAGCCATTTGTCCAGTCGGCCATATGTAGTTTCTATTCCCAGTTGATACACTTTTATATCATATTGATATACTTTTATACTACATTGATACACTTTTTAAAAAAGAAAGAAGAGATCCTATACCTAATTGATACTCTTTTATATCATATTGATGCACTTTTATAACAAGATAGAAGGGAAATTTATGCATATGCAGTGTCCATATATCCAATTGATACTCTTTTATACTAGATTGATACACTTTATACCATGTTGATATACTTTCATATTACATTGATACACTTTTTAAAAAGGAATAAGGAGATCATATACCCAATAGATACTCTTTTATACCACATTAATACACTTCTATAATAAGATAGAAGGGGAATCTACGCATGCATATGCAGTGTCCATATATACATAGAATCTTTGCAAACATACCCAATCCCGATCAAAAGTAAGCCCAGCTGCAATTGACAGTGAAGTGGATAGGCAGACTATAATTTGATCCACTCTACTTTCAGTTGCCGAAACTGCTATCCAAGAAATAAAAGATCACAAAATTTCTTCAAAATATTTTAATCCCAACAAGCCTTTCCTCGTAAAGTTTGTCTAATGTAGAAGAAAAACAAATGAGCAGAAACACCCTTTGTTTTAACGCAGTTTCAGACTTGTCATCCCAAATGGAGAAAAATCACCAAATTTAGGGTAAAAAGCGTAGGAGTAGTTCTCCATGTTTTGATTTTAGTAGTTTGAGAGTGTATTTTGTAGGTTATACCATCTGAAAGAATGAAGAAAATGAAGTAGGTTGAAGAAGAAGGGGGATTTTATAAAGCGGTGATCAGAGGCGGATTCAGGATCCGAACTCACCGGTGCCAAGTAATTCAATCGGATTATTCATCTTTTCGGTCTATAGGACAATTAACAAATCAATCAATAATAAGACAAGAACGATTGACATTGACATTACTAGAACTAGAT
>NW_025880339.1:18714-23867 GCF_002878395.1 Capsicum annuum
AATTTTAATGAAAGATAAGTACCTTTTAAATAATTAAATTAAAAAAAAAAGGTCAAACATAAGATTACTTTTATACAAAATTGGTAATAGTTTGTGGCTTTGTACGGATGTGCCTGTTTAGTTGAAAATTATTACACCTGTTGGTTTGCTGCCAAAATGATTTTTAAAAAACAAATGTTGCTAACCAGGTTCGAACACACGACCTTGGGCCTACAAGAGCAACACTTTGCTGATTGCACTAGACAACACTGTTTTTTCGGGTGCCATATTTAATATTTAACTATATTTGTATATATATACAGCTATATATATAGAGTTTTCGTCGAAGTTTGCAGGTGGCGTGTCACCCCCACGGACCTTAATAGATCCGCCCCTGACGGTAATTGTGAAAATGGTACCGACTTATACTGATAGTGGCTATTTTGTGGGTATTTAATTATGAGTGCTATTTTTATGATATTATTTTAATTTTAGGTGTTATTTTTGTCTTTTCTCCTTTAAAATGTACACCTACTCCATTTGTATATGAGGGCCCACATAATTAACAACTATTTCAACTATCTTTAATCATGTAAGTAATTATTTTAAATATTAATTATGTGAGGTAATTATGGAGTTGTTTTATCTATGTTTTTTCTTTTACTTTTGGGGTAATTTTTATAAATCTCAATTATTCATGTTAGAATCTAAATAAAGTACGAAATTCAGGATAATTTCTAACATTTAGTATTGTGATACATTATTTAGTTGGTGATATATCTTCTTTGTTCCGTGATATATCGTGATCCTATGTGATTTATAGCGATCTTAAATGATGTATCTGATGATTTGGAGATATAAATTAAAATTTGGAATTTGTACAATTAAAAAACCTAAATTCTCCCTATTGTATAGTGTTTGTCTTTGTCCACCAACCAGGTAATTAACTTGTGTTCAGAATAATAAATTTATTTTTTTAAATTTGTGTAGTATATTGTATAGCATGATTTTGTGGGTGTGTTGTTTTTTTATTTTCTATTGGGTGTTATTCTATTTTTGTTTGTTAATTTTATATTTTTCTTGTTTGTTGAATTTGTCGGAAACAATCTCTCTACTTTGTTTGAGGTAGTGGCATGAATTGCATGCACTTTACCCTACTGGATATGTTGTTGTTGTAATTTGTATAATAATTGTGATTGTCCAAGCAAAAATTTGAGGGGAGCATTGACAAAGTTTATTTGATCTATCAACAAGGTATGCACATAATTTTTCAAATTGTTTGATCAATATTAATACAAGAATTCTAATACAACAACATATGATTATGCAAGTGGAGTCTCCCACGAAGACATTACCACTATTATAATTTATTTAGGTGAATTGGCTTTACTAGTGTATAAAGTAGCAGCATAAAATGCTAGGTGATTCTTTTCATTTGTCATGTCCTAGTTTCGATGGATAGAGTCACCTACATAGTATTTGTTGGTGGTGTGTTTTGGTGGTGAGAGGTGGCAGATATCCCGTAATTTTAGTCGAGATGTGGGAAAGCTAGTTGAGGACACTACGGTTATCAATAAAAAGAAAAGATCATTTGGTGCCTTTGGTGATTGAATTGAAATTGTGAATATTTCATCATCTTATTTGAGTTGTTTGTGTGTGTCTATGTTTTGTGATGTTGCTAGCCCCTTATTAGACTGTTGTATTTCTATGTAGAGGCAGAGCTACCTTATTTATTGTCGAATCAGTTACTTTTGTACAAGCCCCATCTAATATGTACAAATTATTTATTTAGCGCACCCAATAACTTTAAAAGGCTAGAATGTTTGTTCCGCCCCTGCTTGCATTTGTTATTTTTTCTCTTATTGCAATCATTGAAGAAGTAAAATATCTTGTTAATTAACAAACATATGCAAATACATGATGTATTCTGCTCTATCACCTTTTGGAGTTCAATTATGGGTATGTCTATCTACTGCTAGGCTTCACCATGTATGTCTATGGCTGCGCGCACTTCATGCACGTAGCGTATGATATTGAAGGAAAAGACGTATTGCTAGGATTAGTATTGCAGATTCCTTTTTATATTGTGAACGGAAAGTTGTTAATTAGAGCGTTGGCTTTGAGCTTTTGTGTTGTGTTGTGTTTTTGTAAATACATGATGTATTCTGCTCCTGAATTACCTGAGCATGGTAAAAGTACAAAGGAGTTGGAGCAGCTGCCTTGCTGCCAATACTCAATTAAAATACCCAATTTTATTTAAAATATGTAAAGATTTCATTAAAATTAAAGTGAAATTTGAATTTTGCCACATATATTTAGGGAATAGTATTGGAAGTAAAATATTTTTTAAAAAATGTATTTAAAAAATTAAAGTTGTATTTGGACCTGTAATCAGAGTATCGTTTTTAACCAAAAAGAAAAAATTAACAATTGCTATTTTGTGCGTTTTTGGTCCAATATTGATCACAAAAGTTCCTCATCCTGATCATGATGCCTCCCTATTCGTTCATATGTAAACTAAAACGACATTGGAGTTCCTCCCTTATGTGTCAAAGTCACATTCTGTTTTAATTTGTTTGTCTTACTTTATTTTTATAGAAAATACTCAATTACTCCCCTGAATTATACCCAAAAGGGCTATGCCACACCTCAATTTAAAGGAGGTCATATTATCCCCTGAACTAATTAAAAGTGAAATTTTCACCCTCTTAGTGCCTATGTGGCACATACGTGGTACACACATGTGTCTATGTAGACACTTCAGTGTATTGTGCCACGTAACTGCCACGTATGTGCCACATAGGCACTAAGGAGGTAAAAATTTCACTTTTAATTAGTTTAGGGATAATAGGACCTCCTTTAAGTTGAGGTGTGGTATAACCCTTTTGGGTATAACTCAGGGTGGTAATTGGGTATTATCTCTTATTTTTAAGCTCATTTTTGAAATGAATGTCTTTTTCCTTTGATATTTTGCAACTCTATAATTATAACTTTCCTAATGACGTATTTAAGACCTTAAAATAAAAAGATATTCTGGTGAATTTTACGTATCTTTAATTTTAGACTGCAAAAATTGAGATCTTTCGCGACAAAGTTAACTCCAGACAAACAAAAGGCTTCATTTTTTCCCCGTTTAGAAGCCTAACAACAACAAAAGAAAATACTTGGTAATTAAATGGATAATGGTTTGGTTATTTGGAAACTGGTTTTAACTGGACAATAATGGCGGAACGTGTAGCAAATCTGTGGAAGGTGGTGGTCCCGGGGGACCAAAACTGGAAACTCACATTTCCAATATCAGGTTGGTCTTGGGGACTCTGTGCATGATGTCACACTTTATTTTGGGGATGTACTAGTCACCCGGGCCTAGTCACTACAACCCCTCTTCTAATTGCTTAGAAGTAGAAATGCTTACACCCCTTTATAAGAGCACTAGCCATTGATGAAGTTGGAAGAGGTTTCTAATTGTTTTTTCCCTTTACTCCGTTGATGGAAGTTGTAAAATGACAAGCTGTGACTGGTAAAAACAAAAGTAGTTCATAACTTAGAGATACCATAGTCCCCTTTACAAACATCTTCACATCAACAAGGCAGCTCCTCCAACTCCTTTTTACAACAGCAGGTAATTTAGGAGCAGAATACATCACGTATCTACACAGACATAAGACAAAGCAGAAGGTGAAAACCAATGCTCTAACTAAAAGCTCAACGTCCAGCAGGTAAACGAGAACGAGCATGGCTATTTCCATAATAAAGCTTTATCATCCCAATGTCGTATGCTACGTGCAAGAAGTGCGCAAAGATGTAGAAATACATGGTGCAGCTTAGTAGCGCCGCGATATGTACTGGATTGAATCTTACGCAAGGTTGCTGCACTTATCACAGGAATGGCCTCCATCATAAATTTCGCCTTGGCACCCATCAACAGGAAAGGGTCATTTTTATGCCAATAAGCAACAGAAAAGATCACAACGCCATTTAAGAGAAGGTGCGCATAAGACCCAAAATAAAACAACACAAGTCCACCACAAATGGTCAATGCTGTGAACCTCTATGGCATTAATTCCCTGAAAGAAAACACAGATAAAAATATATTCAACGTCTCAAAGAAAGCTACAAAAAAAAACATAAAATCGAGCACAATAGACTACAAACAAGCACAATTGGAGAGGGTTCAACAATGCACAATTAAAATCACCACTACATGGATCGACTGTTTCATCATATACATATTCTTGTATGTGTATAGCAAGATTATTTCATTGCTAGGCTAAAAATGAATGAATTTTGAAGAATTAGTACCAGCTTGTGGTGAAGGAGCTACTGGAATTGGTGATGCCCACTTAAACGTCTTGAAGAATGTAACCTCACCCTTTAAACCTTGCCTTTCAGGCTGTTTGGGAACATCACCACCCATTTGCCTGCACATCGATATAATTCAGATGATTAAAAAAAAAGCAGTTCGGTGCACTAAAGCTACCACTATGCGCGATATCCAGGAAGGACCCCACCACAAGAGTGTTTCGTAAAAAAAAAAAGCAGCTTGGTGCACTAAAGCTACCGCTATGCGCGGTATCCAGGAAGGGGCCCACCACAAGGGTGTTTCGTAAGAAGCCTTACCTTGCATTTCTGCAAGAGGCTGTTTCCAAGATTTGAACCCATGACGTCCTGGTCACATGGCAGCAATATAATTCATATGATCTGATCACAAATTCCACAAAACAATGATAAGAATTCACCCGTCAAAATCAAAACTTTATACTATACCCATCGAGAAAAACATATAATTTATTATTATTATTATTTTTATTATTCTAAACTCAAATTAATTACCTAGCTGCTGGACGAAATGGAAACTACGACCTGCAACACTTGATAATCCAATACAAAACACCAACTCCAATTTCAACTTCGAAAAAATTATTATTTTGAGGCCTTAAGATAGGACAACAACCTTAAGATAATTCCAGGAATGAATATCAATATATAATATATACGAAAAGGGTCAAATTTACTCCTCCAACTATTAAAAATGAATCAATTTCTGCTTTCAATTTTGTTTAAATACTTTATATATTTCGTTTAGGGTTCAGAGAGGGAAACTATATACCATGCACATCGATAACAATAATAATAATAATAATAATAATAATAATAATAATATTATTATTATT
>NW_025880340.1:0-5017 GCF_002878395.1 Capsicum annuum
TGACACTGCTATTGTAGTTGGAGAACAGGCACATCCAAGAAGACGAAATCGTCGTTGCCGTCAGTCTCAAGCCCAAGTTCATACCCAAGCTCTCCATAATCACTCTCAAAATCCATTATACTATTTTTCCCTACCTCCATATCTAGTATATTGCGCACAACCATATGTTCAACTCCCATATTACCCAAGGTGAAACACACCAACTCCTCAGAGTCATTCTCTAACTCTACAAACATACCAAAACCCTTCTAAGCATGATTTTCGATCCAAGTCAAATGATGAAATGAGGCAAAATTCAAGAGATAGCTTCACACCAATTAGAGAGTCGTATGCCAGTTTATTTCAAAGATTGGTACAATGGGGCATGATCACTCCTCTCCTTGGGTGCACTCTTAATTGGCGTTCAAGAAATTTTGACCCTAATGTACGATGTGCGTATCATTCTGATGCTCAGGGTCATAGTACTGAAGATTGTCGAGATTTAAATAGGGAAATTGAAAAGATGATTCAAGATAGATCAATCATGATGTAGAACATTGATAGTGAGGAAAGATCTAGTCATGTTAATATGCAAACTAGTGGGTAAGTTGTCAGGCTGAGCAATTAAAAAGTCACCCCTCTCCCCTAGGAAGAGGTCTGGTAATTTGTTTTGTTTTTTTTTTCTATTTTTCAAAGTATTTCAGGGTTGTAGTTTGGGATCTATCTTGTTTTGTCACTTTGTCATTTATGTTCAAACCCTTTTATCTTTTATTTCAACTAAATAAAGTTTCCCTTTCCTTTTATGTTTCAGATATGTGTTGTTTGTTTGTTTTGTTTAAACAGTACATTTTATGTTGAATCTAGTGACATGACATGCTAGTGAAATTTACAGCCAGATCTTAAAATCCAGTTTAAGTATGAACATTAAATCAGAGGGTTAAAGTTAGAAAAAGAGAGCATCTGAGAAAATAGGTAGAGTGCTGAGACATTTGGTGACAAGTTCAAGCCTTCTTTGAAAATTAAGGCAATTATTTTGAGAATCACAAGAATAACTTGGTCATCAATTGAAAGACATGTCTTAATTTGGTCAAACAGTTTCTGCGTGATCCTATCAAGAGGAACAGAAAGAAAATCAATTTCACGAATGCATGAGTCATTTGATGTGAGGAATGTACAACAAAAGTGGACTGATATGTTGAACAAAGTGCAAGAATAGCGACGCACAGACTCAGTTAAAGTTAATGCTTAAAAAATGTCACAAATGATCATCATCTCTCACTTTCATATTTCATGATATGTACTTTCATTTTTATGGATTGATATAATGAAGGCATTTCATTCTTCTATCCAAACATCATGTCATGCTTTGTTTACCCCTTTTGAGCTTTAGTCCTATTTTCTTTCATATCCCTCTTTTGGAATCAAGATAGAGTCAGCAAAGCTCAAAAAAAGTGTCGAACAAAACAATAGAGTCAGAAAAAGTTCAAAAAAAAAAGAAGAAAAAGAAAATATGTCCAAAAAAATGAAAAAAATGTCAAGACAAATAGAGTCAGAAAAATCCAAAGAAAAAAGAGTGTCAATAAAATAAAAAATATCAAAAGTATAAATCATGCAAAACAATCTTCCAGAACTACGGTGACCTGATTCTCCTCTCTCGGGGGTGAGATACGTAGGCTGCCCTACTCTGGGCTCGGTCCAACCAAATAAATAATTTAGCGTCACCAAGTCAAAAAACTGGGGCATGAGTTAATCCTAATTTTTTGAGTCGATTCCAAAAGCTGTAGGTCCTACCCCACTTCAAGTGTCGTTTGAGCCTCATGCCATTCTTTCTTTCTAACCCTAACCAAAAGCCTACTTACAACTAAAGAAAGACCTTCAGATCAATCTTTGAGGATGTTAAGGCTCAGCATGCAAGGCGATATGATGACGTATTTTGGGACTACTTGTCTTCCACAACACAAGGAATCAGGAGAGAAATGAAAATGAGAGTCTTATCGGTGAAAACCCCTACGGGCATCATAGACGATGGTAAGTTGAGAAAGATAAAAATGAGAGAGTCTTATCAGTGAAAACCCTCACGGTCACTGTAAGACGACAGTGAGTTGAGAAAAATGAAAATAAGAAAGTCTTATTGGTGAAAACCCCTCACAGACACCACAAGGCAATGGTGAGTTGAGAAAAGGAAAATGAGAGAGGCTTGTTGGAAAAAACCGTTCAAGGCGCCACTAGCCGAATGAGGTCTTAATGCAATTTACCTAAGGAAGAAACTCAGTTTCAGGGTCATTAACTCAACAACAATTTGTGAGAGTTTTGGATGGAAAGATCAGACAGTTTAATTCAATATGCCTATCATAATCATTAGAGTTGACTATCATTTTCAAATAAAGTTTTCTTTCATCTTTTTCAATAGGGACATTTATCATTGTTTCTTTCTTCTCTTTAGTTATATTTATATTTTATTGAGTCAGTTGTCCAAATAAAACATAAAATTGTTGTCATTTTCCTTTTGTTTTTGAGTCAAGTCTATGTTAAAACAAGTGAGAAAAGATTTTAAAACTGGCTACCAGCTTCTTCAATTGCAGAAAGTGAGAGAAAAAGCCAGCACATGAAAGGGATATGATTGTGAGCTAAAATAAGGGATGTAAAAGTTTTTTCAACAGACGAGTCAAGGAACTCATGGAATTATTAAGGTTTAAAGGTCTATCTATGGTATAGCAGAAATATTATGTTTACTTCAGAGCCACTCTTAATAATCTGAGTTTGGGTCAATGACGCGACAAAGCAGGGGCAAGTGTCAGCAATCTGAAACAAATATAGGGAATGAACACTTGAGTAGGTTGGGACAGTCAAGTGCTGCAAGCTACCACTATGTTTTTAACTGACAAATTTTATTTGTTGAAACAGGGACAAAATCACTTCACTTAATTCAACTACCATCAGAAAAGCATATTCATGGCATTTTACTTTATGTTCAGGACCCTCCTGATAAATGGAATTTTACTTTAGGTTCAGGACCCTCCTGAAAAATGGGATTTTACTTTATGTTCAAGACCCTCCTGGAAAATGGTATTTTACTTTATGTTCAGGACTCTCTTGAAAATGGGATTTTACTTTATGTTCAGGACCCTCCTGGAAAATGGAATTTTACTTTCTGCTCAGGACCCTCCTAGAAAATGAAATTTTACTTTATGTTCAGGACCCTCCTAGAAAATGGGATTTTACTTTATGTTTAGGGCTCTCCTGGAAAATGAGATTTTACTTTTATGTTCAGGACCCTCATAGAAAATGAGATTTTACTTTTATGTTCAGGACCCTCCGGGAAAATGGGATTTTACTTTATGTTTAGGACCCTCCTAAAAAATGGAATTTACCTTCTGCTCAGGACTCTCCTGAAAAATGGGATTTTACTTTATGTTCAGGACCCTCCTGAAAAATGGAATTTTACTTTCTGCTCAGGACTCTCCTGGAAAATGGAATTTTACTTTCTGCTCAGGACCCTCCTAGAAAATGAAATTTTACTTTATGTTCAGGACCCTCCTGGAAAATGGGATTTTACTTTATGTTTAGAGCTCTCCTGGAAAATGGGATTTTACTTGCTGTTCAGGACCCTCCTGGAAAATGGGACTTTACTTTCTTTTGGACCCTCCTGAAAAATAGAACTTTACTTTTGGTTCAGGACCCTCCTGAAAAGTGGAACTTTACTTTCTGTTCAGGACCCTCCTAAAAAATGGGACTTTACTTTCTGTTCAGGACCCTCCTGAAAAATGGGATTTTACTTTATGTTCAAGACCCTCCTGAAAATGGGATTTTACTTTATGTTCAGGACCCTCCTGGGAAATGAGATTTTACTTTATGTTCAGGACTCTCCTGAAAATGAGATTTTACTTTATGTTCAGGACCATCCTGGAAAATGGGAATTTACTTTATGTTTAGGACCCTTCTGAAAAATAGGAATTTACTTTATGTTCAGGACCTTTCTGAAAAATAAGATTTACTTTCTGTTCAGGACCCTCCTGAAAAATGGGGCCATACTTTCAAAAACGAAATTTTTCTTTATTATAATCTCTAGTTGGGATAATTTTCGTTCTAATTTTGATTTTGATTTCAGGAGCCCACCTGAAGAACAGGGTGATGAATATTGAAAGTCAGGATCCCACCTAAAGAACAGGGTGAGGAAGTTGAAAGCCAAGCAACAAGGTGAAGAAATCGAAAGTCGAAAATAGCAAGTCTGGAGCCCCCCGAAGCACAAGGCAAATAAATGAAAGTCAAGCAACAAGGTGAAGCAATTGAAAGCTAAGCAACAAGTTGAAGAAATTTCAAATTAGGAGCCCGCCTAAAGAATAAGGTATTGAAACTCAAGTCAAGAGTCCAATAGAAGCTTCGTAGATAAGATTTTTTTAATTTTAATTTATGTCTAACTTGTAATTTTTATTTTGAAGTAATGACAGAGCCGCGAACCAGAACCTCGATGGAACCTCACTCGACTCTCCAACTCGGTATAGTCCTTCTCTTACAAATCTTTTGAAATACCGTTCACTTAATTCCTCCACAACATGGATAGGTAGGTTGTCCTAAGTCAGGACTCAGTTTTCCTTCTTCCTTCTATTTCTTCCTTTGAATAATGGTTGGGTCAAAATTCTATCTCGTTGTCTACTTCTTTGTCTGAAAACACTTCGTGTTTACATTCAAAGGGGGCATGATGTGGACACCTAATTTTGTCTCTCCCGAAGACCCAAGTTACACATTTTTATCCCCGTCTTACCACGTGCCCTACCCCATGTAATTATCCCAATACAAAAAGACAAAAATAACAACCCTTAACAAAATTTATCTTATCCTAACAACCTAACCTCCTACCCACGACATCCCAACCGACCCCATTCGTATTTTATTTTTTTTATTATAAACAATTATTATAGACAATACACTAATAACAAAATTCAAAAAAGAGGCCCCACAGATTGATTCCATGGACAATAACAGAATAGGCATAAAAGGATAGACCATCACATATAGGGACAATTCTCTAGGGGGCCCA
>NW_025880341.1:0-3059 GCF_002878395.1 Capsicum annuum
TTACATGTACTTTTATTTATGCGTGAGCTTATGGCATGCAAATACTTTACGAGTATCCTCGATGATTGTACTATGAATTGTTGACTATGGTCATGTGTCAAGAAGTGTCAAGTATTTTCAGTTTCATGCGATTGAGTCCTGGGGGTACTTGTTCCCGACAATTTAACTGTATGCCAAGAGACAATATCATGTTTTCGAGATACTCTCAGTCAAGCCATGTTCAGTAGAATTCAGTCAATATCATGACTGAGAAAAAACTCAATAATCTCAGTCAGTTATCAGATCTAACTAATACTCTGTCAGTTAACGAAACTTAATAAACTCAGTCCAGTCAGTTCAGTATAATTAATTTAGTATCTAATCAGATGAGAGTAGGATTCAGCACCAAGTGATCCCAAGGATGGGAACTCACCTGCGAGTAGAGGGTGTGATTCTTAGAAGTAATCCTTGTGCTCCAGAACTACGTAGCCAACGTAGGTTGAGACATCTAATCTATTAGATGAGGGTTGATGAGGTGGCTTGACCTGTTAGATGAGGGTTCCACCGTTCTCCTTAGAGTACCTATTAGATAAGGGATCACTCACAACTTGTCCTTACCAGTAGCGTGGTATTGACACCCTTCTAATTAGGGTTACAGATTGGACCCTAACTCAGCTATATTACTTTATTTGGGGCATGTCGGTTAGATGACTACTTCCTATAGTTACAGTCTCAGTCTTAGTAATAGAACTCAAATAGTTCTATAGAGTATACGACTGTCAGATACAGTCACCTGGTTTAGTATAGAACTCATCTAGTTCCATAAAAAACAAGACTGTCAGACACAGTCATTCAGATAATAGTACAAAAGTTATACAAAACCTATGTTATCAGTATTCAGATTTAGTGATGTTTTGTTCTCAGCTATAGTTTAGGTATTTTTGCTTTTATTCTCATGTTTATGTTATTCGGTCAGCTAGTATTGTTCATGCATATATAAACCCTTGCATTCAGCCTACCTCACTTGCATACCAGTACATCTGATGCATTTGCGCTATGGTGTTTTATACCATAGGTTAAGAAACACGAGCTCCAGAGCATCAGTAGCATTCTAGTCTCAGCAGTCAGAGTTAATAGTGAGACCTCATCCTTTGAGGACATGATCATTACTTTATTAGGTCATTACTTAGTTTATTTCAGTAGTTGGAGCTAGTTGGAGACATGTCCCATCAACTCCTTATTCAGACAGTTTAGTTTTAGAGGCTTTCAAACTTTAATATATCCAAACAGTTTATTTTAGTTCATGTTTTGGTATTGATATACTATACTCTCAGATATTATGTTTTATCCATTTTGAACCTTATGGCATGTTCCAGCCTATTATTTCCACATTTTAAATAATGTCATACAGTATACAAGTACAGATAACAGTCATGGATTAGCTTGTGGTCCTTCGGGGTCATGAGCACCATGTAGTATTTTGGGTACTAGATTCGGGGCATTACAAACTTAGTATAAGAGCCTAAGGTTTAATAGTGTCCTAGAAAGTCTGAAAGCCACATCTAGTAGAGTCTTGTGCATGGGTGTGTTGTGCGCCACATTTATGAACATGAGGCTACAAGATATTTTAGGAACAGTTTCCCTTCTTTCAGTATTCATGTTGTGCCAGTGAGCATTAACTCAATTCTAACTTTCCATCTAATCCATTTCTCCATTTCATTTATAGATCATGCCTCCTAAAAGGGCTGACAAAAGAAGAACCGGGAATCAGTCAGTACCACAACCCGTCCAGGCAGATTCCCTAGACGAGCATATTATTCATGGTGAATTCAGAATCGACTCCCTTACTTTATCTTACTCAATAGTAGCTCAGAGTAATCAACAGGATATTGTCCCACCTAGGCATATGATTCATGCCCGGAAGGTTCAGATGATCTCAAACTGGATAGAGCAGGAGTTTCCCCCTCATCTTTTTACAAAAAGCCGATACAAGGGAAAAAAGTCACTCTATTAGAGTTCTTTTAAAGGGTTAGTTTGACTGTCCTCATTCTAGTTGGAAGAGTGTGGTGAGGAAATGTAGGGAGAAAGATATAAGAAGAGAAAATAAGAGAGCTAGAATAGGTAGCTTTAATTTCAATCAGCCTAAGTCAGAGGGTGTGAATTGTTCTCAGTTCTGCCCAAAGTCCTCAGTTCCAAATCCACCCCCAGCCAGTATCCCAGCACCTAAGTTCAGTAATGGTAACAGTGATAGGGCGCCAAGCTTTAAGTCTCAGGGTAGTGTAGCATTTACCCAAACTAATCCCCTTTACCAGACTTGTGGTAAGAACCACAAGGGTATTTGCAAGCTGGCGGTGAGGTGCATTTCAGATATGGCAAGCCCAGACACAGAGTTAGAGATTGTCCCCAGTCAGAATTTTAAGGTCAGCAAAACCATTCCTCATATCAGTCTGATCACCTGAATCAGCAGGGTGCCACTACCAGCATAACTAGTGGGCAACACCCAAACCAACTCTATGCTCTTCAGTCCTGATAAGATCAGGAAAATTCTCCTAATATAGTCACTGGTACATTAAAGATCTTTCATTTTCATATTTATGCTTTGCTAGATCCAGGAGATTTCTTGTCTTTTGTTACTCTTTACATAGTAGTTGATTTTGGAGTCAATCCTAAAAATCTAGCAGAGCCCTTCTCAGTATCTACCCAGTGGGTAAAACTATCATAGCCCGACGGGTATACAGGAACTATCCGGTTATGGTATCTCAGAAAATCACTTTAGCAGACTTAGTCAAATTAGAGATAACTAATTTTGATGTTATTCTTGGCATGGATTGGCTTCATTCCTGCTATGCCATGATCGACTGTAGAAATAGAGTTGTCCAATTTTAGTTTTTGAATGAACCTATCCTAGAGTGGAAGGGTAGCACTTCAGCTTTCAGAGGTCATCTTGTTTCCTACCTTCAGGCAAGGAAAATGATATCTAAAGGATGTGTCTATCATCTTGTTCGAGTTAAGGGCACTAGTTCTAAAACTCCCAGTCTTGAATCAGTCCCAATCATGAATGAATATTCAGATGTCTTTCC
>NW_025880341.1:3159-8466 GCF_002878395.1 Capsicum annuum
ATATCTATTCTGCCATATAGAATGGCACCAACAGAACTCAGAGAATTGAAGGAGCAGTTGAAGGATCTCTTAGATAAGGAATTCTTCAGGCCTAGTGTGTCCCCATGGGGTGCACCAGTATTATTCGTGCGGAAAAAAGATGATTCTCTCAGAATGTGTATAGACTACCGTCAACTCAATAAAGTCACGATCAAGAAAAAATATCCATTTCCCAGAATCGATGACTTATTCGATCAACTTCAGGTTGCCATCTTATTTTCTAAGATAGACCTCAGATCAGGCTATCATCAGTTTAGAGTAAGAGAATATAACATTCTGAAAACAACCTTTCGTACTCGGTATGGTCACTTTGAATTCTTAATTATTTCCTTTGGTCTTACCAATTCCCAGCAGTTTTGATTGACTTGATGAACCGTTTGTTCAAGCAGTACTTGGACATATTTATTATAGTCTTCATAGATGACATCCTTGTTTATTTCTGTAGTGAGTGTGAGTATGCAGACCATCTTAGAATAATATTACAGACTCTCAGAAATCATCAGTTTTTTACTAAATTCAATAAGTACGAATTTTGGCTAAGGTCAGTAGCATTCCTTGGTCATATTATATTTGGTGATGGCATTAGGATCAATCCTCAAAAGACCAAATTAGCAAAAAATTGGCCTCGCCCTATCTCTCCATCAAATATCATGAGTTTCTTGGGTTTGGCTGGCTATTACCGATGGTTTGTTGAGGTATTTTCTTTTATTGTATCCCCCATATCTAGATTGACTCAGAAGAAATTCAAGTTTCAGTGATTAGATCCTTGCGAGAAGATTTGAAGACTCACCTCACCTCAGCTCAAATTTTGGCTCTTTCAGATGGTTCTAATGGGTTCTTAGTGTATTGTGATGCATACAGAGTAGGTTTGGGTTGTGTCCTCATATAGTATGGTAAGCTTATAGCCTATGCCTCTAGACAACTTAAACCCATGATAAAAATTATCCTACTCATGATCTCGAGTTAGCAGCCGTAGTTTTTGCCTTGAAGATCTGGAGGCATTATCTATACGAAGTTTATGTAGATGTGTTGATAGATCGTAAGAGCCTTCAATATGTTTTTTCTCAGAAAGACGTCAATCTTCGTCAGAGGAGCTGGTTAGAGCTCTTGAAAGATTACGACACAAGTATCCTTTATCATCTGGGCAAGGCCAATGTGGTGGCCGACGCTCTCAGTAGACTATCTATGAGTGGTGTTGCTCATGTTAAAGATTGTAAGAAAAAGTTAGCTTAGGAAGTCCATCAGGTTGCCTGACTAAGTGTCCACCTAGTTGATTCTTTAGAGGGAATATATGGGTTCAGAGTAGTTTAGAATCATCTCTTGTTTTTGAGGTGAAAGAAAAGCAAGATAAAGACCCCAGTCTTGTCAAGTTGAAAGAGTCAGTCATGGATTAGAAAGTTGAGGTTTTCTCCCAGGGGAGATGGTGCTCTACGTTGTCAGGGTCGTCTGTGTGTTCTAGGTGTAGGTTACTAAAGGAAGCAAATTCTTGAAGAAGTGCATGGTGCGCGTGACTTGATTCACCCAGGGTCCACTAAGATTTACCGCGACTTGCGGGAGATCTATTGGTGGAGTGGGATGATAAGAGATGTTGCACAGTTTGTGGCTAAGTGCTCTATATATCAGTAGGTTAAGATAGAACATCAGAAGCCTTATAGGTCCATGCAAGAGTTCAGTATTCCTACTTAGAAGTGGGAAGAAGTGAACATGGACTTTTTGATAGGTTTGCCTCGTTCTCGTCGCCAGTATGATTCAGTTTGGGTCATTATGGATAGGATGACCAAATCAACTCATTTCCTTCTAGTCCATACCTCTTAGTCATCCGAGGATTATGCCATACTCTATATCAGGGTGTTGGTCAGATTGCATGGTGTTCCATTATCTATTATCTAAGATAGAGGTACTAATTTCACCTATCATTTCTGGAAAGCATTCTAAAAGGGTCTTGGTACCCAAGTTCATCTCAGTACAGCCTTCCACCCTCAGACAGATAGTCAAGCAGAAAGGACCATTTAGACTTTAAAAGATATGCTAAGGGTGTGAGTAATTGATTTCAAGGGTAATTGGTATGACTATTTGCATTTAATTGAGTTTGCATACAATAATAGCTATCATTCCAGTATTTGGATGGCTTCATTTGAATTTCTATATAGTAGGAGATGCAGTTCTCTAGTCGGTTGGTTTGAAGTTAGTGAGGCCTCAGTTATAGGACCTGACTAAGTATTTGATGCCTTAGAAAAAGTCCAGTTGATCAGAGAAAGACTCCGGGAAGCTCAGAGCCGATAGAAGTCTTATGCAGATGTGCGCAGAAGAGATCTCGAGTTTGAGATTGGAGATTATGTCTATATAAAGATCTCACCCATGAAGGGAGTGAAACGGTTCGGCAAAAAGGGAAAGATCAGCCACTAATATGTCGATCCTATAAAAATTCTCAGTCGCTTTGGTAGGTAGCTTATGAGCTCGAATTACCTTCAGATCTAGCCTTAGATCATCCAGTCTTCCATGTCTCTTTGCTCAAGAAGTGCATAGGTCACCCGACAGTCATAGTTCCTATTCACAGCATAGATGTTCAGAACAGACTCTCTTATGAAGAGATTCCAGTCGAAATCCTAAACTATCAGACTGAGTAACAAATAATTCCCTCTAGTCAAAGTTCAATGGTGAAATAAGTCCTTTGAGGGAGCTACTTGGGAAGCAGAAGAAGATATGCAAACCAAGTACCCTCACCTCTACTCTGCTAACTCAGATCTAGCTCAAAGTAACAGTTCTCCTTAAGTGTTTTAGTTTTATATTCAGGTTTTAGTTACAAGCTTGGTATCTATTTCATGTTTAGAATTCCATTATAAACTTGGTATTAAATACCATTGAATATTCAGTCATTCATTCATGTATCAGTTCAGCCAAGTAATCATGCATTAGATATGCATTCTCATTGTGTGAAACTTAGTTCCTTAAAACACTCAGTCATGCATTCAGAAATCAATTACTCATGCATCAGATATGCATGTTCAATATGATATATATATATATATATATATTCAGTTTATCAGTTATTTTAGTCATGGATTCATGTTTCAGTCATTCATGTTCAGGACGTGCTTCAGTCTACCATTTCTCCCCTTTTAGTCAGTCTCATTCAAGGATGAATGTTTCCAAGGGGGAGATATTGTAATACCCCAAACTTTCTTTAAGTTAAATCTAGTCTCCAGAAAAGTTAGTGATGACTTCCTAAATGATTAATGTTTAAATTAGTTAGAATTTTCCTAATTTCAACTTTTGCCATGTGGAAAATTGAATTAGTTTTCCAACGATACCAATTTCATCCAAATCTGGTATTGGAGTAGAAAGTTATGGACGTTTTACTGAGAGCTGTCAGAACCACCCAGGTCTGACAGGCAGGTTGACACACCGTTGAGATAGCGAAGGACCGTCGTCTAAACTGTCATAGCTAAGGCAGTAAGTCAACCTTCTGGCTAAGGTACAACGGACTGATTGATGGACTGTCAAGCTAGCGATGGACTGTCGCCCAAGCTATCGCTACTAAGGCAGTGAGTCCCTATTCTGGCCCAAGTGTGACGGTCAGAATGATGGACTGTCGATCCAGTGATGGACCATCGCACGAGCCATGACAGATCCCATTCAGCAATTAAAGCCATTTTTAAAAGGGTATTTAGGTTTTTTCCCACCCATTTTAACCCCTATTTTACACCAGACAATAACTCATAACTTCATTATTCATTCACAAAATCCAATTAAGGTTTCTCTCAAAGATCAATCCCCAAGAACAAGAAACCCTAGGTGCTTAATACCAAGTCAAGAACTCAAGATTTCCTACACCATCTTCAAGAAATCATCCACCCAGGTATCTCTAGTGTTCATTCACGAATTCCTTTCGTCCATGAAGCCCAAAAATCCAATTTTAAATTATAAATTATGATGTTTATGTTGTGGATTGATTACGATCATTTTGATGTTGTGTATAATACCCAAGTTGGAATCGTTAAATATGTTTTCATTAATTTATGATAGCATGTGGATTGAAATATACTAAATTGTGTTGATTTATGCAACCATGATGAATTAATTTAATGTCCAAGCCTAGGCTTAAATTATGCATGCAAGGTGTTTGATAAAATGCGTAAGAGAATAGGAAACATACCTTATGACTTAATTGTGACCAAAATGATGAACCTATGTTTCACCCTTAAGTTCAAATGACTCCCACGTTATTTTTATGCTTTGTGATGGATTGATGTAATGCTCATGAGATTAGGTTTATGAAATTATGACATGTTTACTGTACTTCTATTCATGTGTGAGCTTATGGCATGCAAATAATGCATGAATATCCCCGATGATTGTACTATGAATTGTTGACTATGGTCATATGTCAAGAAGTGTCAAGTCTTGTGTAATATCCCAAATTTTTCTAGCCAATTTCGTCCCAAGAATGCCTAGTATTATATTCTAAAGTAAATGATAATTATTTCATGAGGAATTATTATGGTTTTCACTTTTTTCATGTGGGAAATTCAATAAACTTTCCATATATATAAGATTCGCCCAAATCTGATTACCGGGTTAGAAGTTATGACTATTTCAAGTTCCCATCGTAAAATATCGCCATATTAGTAAGTGGCGCACTATGACAGAAGTGGAAATGTCATTTGGAAATTTCCAGTAGGTGTCTACGATTATGGAACATCGCACCAGCACTCAAATTCAAAATTGTCCTTTTTCCAGTGTCTCAGCGCGATTTCCCCCGCGTCTCGCTAAAGTTATCGGTCACAAAGGAAGGGGAAACGTGATGGATCTGCGTCGTGCCATCCCTCAATTTCCCAATGTTTAATTTCCAATTACATAGTGCGATTAGGCCGTATCGTGCAAGGGGCCCAGTTCGGGAAACTTTTACTGAAATTACAAGATATGTCTGGGGTTAAAAGGGGCAATTTCCTACCCCTATTTAAATATAATAACACGTGATTTAGCCATTCTTTACCCAAAATATACTATTTTCTCTCAAGTTTCTCTCAAGAACAAGCTAGGGTTTATATTGGGGATTCAAATTCAAGAAGGTTTCGCCATCAATCTTCACGAAATCATGAACTAAGGTATGCATAGTGTTCATTCATGGACTCCTTTCGTCTATGAAGCCCAAGAATCCTTTTTCTAAATTCAAGTTATGAATTTTCTTATGAATTTCATGATTGGGCTGCTTTTGTTCATGTTGATAATGAGTAATTGAATTGTATTCCATGAATGAGTGTTAAA
>NW_025880342.1:0-3534 GCF_002878395.1 Capsicum annuum
AGTAAATAATGATAAATAAAAAATTAATTGAAATACTATTATATTGTCGGTGGATTATTTAACCACATTTTTCTTTGCAGATTTAGTATTATTTTTTTATCTAGCCTAGTATTTATCGTTATTTGGCTGCAAGGTTAGGAGGTGGGACGGGGGAAGAGGTTGTTAGGTTAGACGGGTAGAAATAAAGGATCGAAGCTACTATGCATGATACTTCTCGTAAAATTAATATTATGGTTAAAAAAAATGTACAAAAGAACTTTAAAAAAAAATTGTACTAAAAATAAGGTAAAATGACCTTCTGAACCCCTGTACTATCTCGGTTTTGTAAGTTGGACACTTTTACTTATATGTTTGTTATCTGGACCCCTGAATCCACTAAAAAAATAATATTTTAAACCCTTTTTTTGTAAGTGTAACACACTCTCCCCCATGTTAGCTGTCATGTCAGCTGTCACGCCTGACACGTCTGCCACGTCATCTGCCATGTCATTTTTTTTTAAAAAAAAAAAATTTACATTAAATTTTAAGTCATTTTTAAAATGCTACATAACAAATTAAATATTAAAATTAATTTAATTAAATAAGAAAAATTTATAAATTGTAGAAAAATTTAAATAATCATGTTTTTATTTTTCTCACAAATTAAACATCAAATCCATTCCAAATAGTTAAAATTCTTCTCCAACTAATTTAAATTTTAACTATAAATTCATATATAAAAACATAATAAATTTTTTATTTTTAAATTTGAATATTTTTAACAAATTCACAAAAAGTTTAATTTTTTTCAAGCGAAATTCACTATTTTTTTTCAATATTCACTATCACTCACTTTCAATTTAAATTTTAATCCCAAAAAATAAAAAGACTTCAAATTTAAATTTTAATTAAAAAAATGAAAAGAATTGAATTGAGAGGAAAAATTAAAATAAAAAATAAAAGTGAATATGTGTGTGTAGGGGAGGGGGCTGGAAGAGTGTTGGGGCGGGGTGTGGAGGCTGGAAGGGGCTACGGTGGGGACGGGGCTGGGAGGGGTATGAGGGCTAGGGGTGGGGTGGGGAGGGGTTGGACGGGGCTGGTGAGGTGTGGGGGTGGGGACGGGGCTGGGGTGGGGTGGAGAGGCTGGGGGTGGGATGGGGCTAGGTAGGGTGTGGGGGTGGGAATGGGCTGGGGTGGGGTGGGGGGTCTGGGGATGGGGTGGGACAGGGCTGGGTGGGGGTATGGGGGTGGGGAGGAAAAAATATTTTCATTTTAAAAAAATTTTTAAATTAAAAAAGATGGAGGGAAAAAATGGATCTTTTTTTTTTTAAATTTTTAACAATATTTTTAAATTTAAAAAGATGGAGGAAAACAAGAGACCCTTTTTTGAAGTTTTAATATTTTTTTATTTTTTCTTAATTATTTTAATGTAAAATTGGTTAAAAATTGACCCCCACTCGCACCTCCACGCGAGTGGCTACACTTTCTTTGTCCTAGTCACCATGACCTTGCCACATAGGCAAGGTCAACGGTCAAAGGGTGCAAAATATTGCTTTTTGATGGGTTCAAGGATTCAGATGACAAACATGTAATTAGAAGTGTCCAATTTACAAAATCGATATAGTATAGGGGTCTAGAAGGTCATTTTGCTTAAAAATAAAAAATATCTTTATAAGCTTATCTTTTTAGTTATCTATTGTCATATTTTCTTTTATTTTTTTCATTGTCAGTCTAAAAACTCATATTCAATATCGTTCATAAGCTCGTAATGTTCATTTTTTCAAACAATTTATTTAATTATTTTTCAAATAAAAAACTACTAAAAAACATATAGTAATGAGTGTGATGCAAGACTTGAATGTTCAAACAAATAAAAGGTATTGAAAAAAAGAAAATGAGTGTGACGCGAGACTTGAAAGTGATTTTTGAAATTGATGAATGGTGATAAATAGTGATGAAAAAAAATTAGAGTAACTTACATAAATCCCTGATAGTTTAAGTAATATTACATAAAATTCCGTTTATTTTGCTAATTATATCTTATCCCGAAATTTTGAAATGGTGATTCATATGTTAAGCAGTGATACATTTGTTAAAGTGATACATATGTAACAGATCAGGTAATTATTTTAGGAAGCAACAGATTTTCTCTAATTTTAATAACGTAAATCTCGCCTAAACTGTTAAAAGCGTTAAAAACGCAATTTCATTTGTAAACAGTTCAATATTGAAGCAAACCTCATTAGAAGTTCAAAGTTTTTCAACTTTGGAACAAAAAAATTGACATTCAATTTTTTTTTGAATTTCTTTAATGGATCTCGTCACTTTGTTGTTGCGTCATTCTGGGGAATGAGTTTCTGAAATAAGGTACGATAACTATCGGGTTGACGGTAGTGTAATTCATGAAAAAAACGTCTTACTGTGATTTAATGAATGCCATATCAATTCAATTAAAAATTGACGTTTCTTTGAAAAGAATTCATGCCAAATACATTGTTCAAGGCAATTCATCAGCGTTGGAGATTCATAATGATATGATTGTGTAACTTTTTCTTCAGATTTTGAATGAGGCAAAGTCATGCGTATGATGGTAAGTTGATTTGCAGACTTTTTTTACTATCTGATAATAGATGTATCATAGTGATACATCTAGAACTCATATGTGTCACTTTGATACATCTGCACAAATATTCCTCTACTTGAAATCTAGTTCTGCATACAATGCACAAAGATTCAGGGATTTATGTAAGTATGAGTAATTGGTGATTCATATATCCGGTGATTCATATAACTGGTGATTAATATAACTGGTGATTCATATTGGTAATGCATATAATCGGTGTTTCATATAACATGTGATTCATATTGGTGATGCATATAAATGGTGTTTCAAATAACTGGTGATTCATATAACAGATTCGTATAACTAGTGATTCATATAACTGGTGATTCATATAACTGATGATTCATATAACTAGTGATTCATATTGGTGATGCATATAACTAGTGTTTCGTATAAATGGTGATTCACTTTACTGGTTCATATAACTGGTGATTCATATTAGTGATTTATATAATTGCAGATTAATAGATTAACTTCATATTTGTGAAATATTTTAACTGGTTATTCATAGGTTAAATGGCTCAAATTCTGATTTAACTGGTGATTCATATGGTATTTGGTGATTCATATAAAAATCGATTAACGTAACTTCATATCGGTGATATATTTTTTGGCGTTTATTTCAGTTATGTCTTGCTGTGCAAATCTCCAGAATGTAGTTGGTTATTCAAGGCGTCCTGTAAGCTTGGTATTGATACATTCATAGTACGTACGTTTAATGATGAACACACCTGTTCAATAATGGACAGAGTTTTTGAGTAGCAGCATGCAACAATTGCTGTTGTAGCAGGGATTACAACTCCAAAGTTGGTGAACCACAAAATAATAATCACCCCAAGAGACATTATTAAAGATATTAAAAGGAAACTTAGTTTGGACATAGATTTCAACAAATTCTTCAATTGAATGAAGCAAAGTCATCACTTTTAATG
>NW_025880343.1:0-8203 GCF_002878395.1 Capsicum annuum
TTTGATGAAAGTATGAATAATATGGTATTTTTGGGGTGTAATCTCGTGTTAAGGATGATAAAGGAGTGGGAAAATGCCAACTTTATCCTTAATGAGATGGAGAAAAAAAGCTGAAAACTGGGCACAAAGGCTGTGGTAAGGGCGGCGCCTTGCCCAGAGCCTTAGCTAAGGTAGGCGGCGCCTTTCCCTGAGCCTTAGCTAGGCTGGGCGGTGCCCCTATACAGCCTTTAGCTACTATTTTTCCACTCCAAATATGACTTTAGGCTCATCTAAAAATTTCAAAACTCACCAAAGACGTACTCTTGACTTGCCCCATCGCAACGCAACAACAAAATCAAGAAATGGAGGTCGGTAAGGTCGCAAAATAACTCAAAGAAGATTGAAGGCTCAAAAATAAACTAAGTGTTGGAACACTTAGCCAAAACTCTAAGTGTTTAGCTTCCTTTGACTTGTTAACGACGAGGAAAATTTACGGGGTCTTACAATATCTCCCCCTTGGGAATATTCGCCCTTGAATGTCGCTATATATGTTAAGAATGCAAAGAAAACTATGGATACACAGCTAAAACATCTTGCTAAACTGACCTTACTCCATTCTAAACTTCGGATACTTCAAAGAGTGCACAAACTCATAAGAGAAATAGGTATATAGGTGCAACTTGATTAGAAAGGGACTGAATTAAGAAAAAAAAGTACCTTCAGCTTGATCTGGACTTGTAGAGAAGAGGTGTGGGTACTTGAATCGCATATCTGATTCGGCTTCCCAAGTAGCACCCTCAACTGACTAGTTTCTCCATAAAACTTTGACCAAGGGAAATTCTTTGTTCCTTAGTCTCTGGACTTGATAATCTAAGATTTCAATAGGAATCTCATCAAATGGAAGACTTTCCCAAACATCAACGCTCTTAGAAGGATCTATAACAACAGAATCACCAATATATTTCTTAAGTATGGAAACATGAAAGCCCAGATGGACTGCTGACAACTCTGCAGGCAACTCAAATACATAAGCCACTTTTCTAACACGGTTAAGAACTCTGTAAGGGCCAACATAACGGGGACTAAGCTTCCCCTTCTTCCCAAACCTTTTCACCCCTTTCATGAGTGAAATTTTTTGATATACCAAGTCATCAACCTCAAACTCAATGTCCCTTCTTCTTACGTTTGCATATGACTTATGACGACTCTGCGCTGTCTTCAACCTTTCTTTAATCAATCTCACCTTCTTCACAGCTTCGAATACTGCATCAGGTCCAATCATAGTACCTTTTCTTACTTTAAACTAACCTATGGGTGACCTGCATCTCCTACCATACAGAGCCTCAAATGGTGCCATCTTGATACTAGCATAATGACTATTATTGTACGCAAACTCTATCAATGGTAAATTCTCATCCCAACTTCCCTTGAAATCAAGAGCGCATACCCTTAACATATCCTCTAAATTATAGATGGTCCTATCAGCCTAACCATCGATTTGTGGATTAAATGTGAAACCTCAATAAACTTGGGTACCAAGACCCTTCTGGAATGCTCTCTTAAACTGTGAACTAAATTGAGTACCCCTATCCAAATAATAGACAAGGGAACTCAATGCAATCTAACTAACTTTTGAATATATAATCTAGCATAATCCTCAGTTGTATAAGATGTATGAACCGGTAAGAAGTGTGATGACTTAGTTAGCCTGTCAACAATAACCCAAATAGAATCATGATGGCATCGGGAAAGAAGTAAACCAGTCACAAAATCCATATTCATCTCTTTATACTTCCAAGTAGGAATACTAAACTCTTGCATCAGAACACCAAGTCTCTGGTTCTCTACCTTAACTTGTTGGAAAGTTGCACACTTAGCCACAAACTCAGCTATATCCTTCTTCATACCACTCCACCAGTAGATTTCCTGTAAGTGCGGTACATCTTGGTAGTGTTGGGATGAATGAAATATCGCACGCTATACACTTCAGTCATAATTCTCTGCCTCAGATCATCAACATCAAGAGCACACAATCTACCATGCAACCTCAACACACCATCTCCCCCTTGGGAGAAAACCTCTACTTTTTGGTCCTTGATTGACTCCTTCAGTCTGACCAAACTAGCATCTAAGTCTTGTTTTTCCTTCACATCCGAAACTAAGGAGGATTCAGAACTACTCTGCACCAACATGCTCCCCTCAGCAGAATCAAGTAGCCTAATACCCAATCTAGCGAAACAATGTACATCATGATCTAACTCTTTCTTACTTTCCTTCACATGCAAAACACTATCCATAGACAACATGCTAAGGGCATCTGCCACTACAATAGCCTTACCCAAATAATATAACATGCTCAGATCATAATCTTTTAGCAATTCTAACCACCTTCTTTACCTAAGATTTAACTCTGTAAGGCCCTGCAAAGTTTCCTCGTAGTTTGAGCCATAGGGCGTGTCAAATAAGGCATGATTTTAGCCCTAAAAGATTGAGAAGTGGCTTCCTAAGTGAGTATCATGTTAACCATATATAATTTCCCTAATTTCAAATTTTGATCAAGTGAGAAATCTGATAAGCTTTCCATAGATATAAGATTTGCCCAAATATGATACCCGAGTAAGAAGTTATGGCTAATTTAAGCCTTAGTCATAAACAACATCATTTAGGCGCTTGGCGCATCACAGAGAGGGTTTGTTTGGCAATTTTCAAATTCCAGTGGAACTTTGCGATAGTGGTGCATTGCGCTGAAGGTTCAGGTCCCAACCAGTGGGACAACACGATGGCTCCGCATTACGGGGACTCCCAATTTCCCAATTGTCAATTCCAGTGAGCCACCGCAATAAGTGGCGCGTCGCGGTGGACTATTAAATCGGGTTCCCAATTCAATTTTTCCAGCTTCGTACAGATGTTAAAAAGGACATTTTGAACTTTTTCCAAGCCTGTAAAACCGTGCAAACACCAAATCAAAGTCATTTGCAAGCATCTTATGAGGTTTTTCTCAAGTTTTCTCTCATAAAAAACCCTAAGTATCCAAAACCTCTTCCAAGAATCTCAAGAATCCACCATGGATTTTCTAAATTGAGTTAAGATTCAAGGTTCCCAAGTCAAGGGCGTCAAGAACCCTCATTCAAGAGTACGAATAGAGTTCCAAAAGCAAGAGTTCATCCAAAGCTTCTAATTCAAGGTATGTGGGGTTTTGAACAAGGGTAACCCTTTCACCCTTGTGCCCAAAAGGCTTATTTACATCATGAATTTCCTGAAATCTATAAGGTTTTTACATGAATTTGAATTGGAGTTTTTCACCTATTATTAATGAATGCATTATCTTGATATTTTCCATGAATTAAGAGTCAAATGGCATGATTTCTGCATGTTTTATTGAGAATTTACATCTGGGTATAAACCCCATGATTTTACTCCTTGATAAGCTAATATTTGCAATGTTGAGATATTGAAGCATATGACTATATTGAGATTTTGAGATAAATTGCTGACATTCCCAGATTTCCACATGATTTATGAATTTATATGCTATATAGTATGCTTTTGATAAGCTTTAACTTGAGATTGAACTATAGGTTAGTAAGCCCTATTTGAGACTTGTGAAATTATGAACTCTTGTGCCATAAGCACCCTTGATTTGAGTATTTTGAGATGATTGAGAAATGAATTGACCTAATGGTCCGAAAGCTTTGAAATCCACTTCATCATATGAGATTATCGATTTGATTATTTAATTCGTGGTGAACCATGAGATTATTCTAAAAGTGGATTTTTATAAGATGAGCGTAGATAATCTAAAGGGAGTAGTATTTAGCATCGAGCGGGTAAGTTACTACGATTGCTTACCCTAAAACTACGTACAACTATAGGTTGGGCCTGAGGCCAAGTTTATGATGGTTATGATTAGGCCCGAGGCCGAGTTTTATTTAGTGATCACTAGACCTAGGTTATACTCCCTGGCAAGAGTATGATGCTCCTCCCCAACGTGGGGTCTCCTCCTTAGGAGGATAAAATATTGGACTCCATGTAGCTAGCATGGTTTATGTCGATTACGAGAACCTTCCTTGCCATTTTAAACTTCAAAATTTGATACTTATTTTCCCTTCCTATGAGTTACTTTCCTAAATGGTGGAATTGCAAAGTTGTTCCCTAATTAAAGTGCTTCCTTAAAGTGGGTTATTTCCCTAAATGAAAGTATCTTCCCTTGATATAGTACTTTTCATAAAGCTTTGAGTAAGTCATTTCCTTGAGCTAGAATACTTTTCCATTTGAGATAGAATGATTTTCCTAAAACTTGAAATAAGATATTTTCCTAAGGTGAATGAAATGCCTTCAACTATGTTTCCAAGTCATATGATTCTGAATTCCAAGTATATGAGTTATAAATAATTATGAAATATTGAGCATTGAAAAGGTTTTACTCTCCATAAGACATATGCATGAGTTGAAAGTATTGTTCAAAGTCCCTTGGCCTTTGGGTATTGAGAATAAGAGAAGATTTCTAGTTTTTATGTTAAAGAGTGATGACTCACGAGATTTGGTTGTATGCCTCATTCTACATGATTTATAAGCTTTATATTTTATACTTGTTCAATCCATGTAAGTCATCTCAATTTGCATACATGATTTGATTGAAGAAGATCGGTACTATTATTTTACATATGCATTCACCCCTGTATACTCAGTACATTCCAAAGTACTGATTCACATATATATCTATGTGCTACATGTTTTATAATGTAGGTTCAGGTGCTCAGTCCCAGCCTCATCCGTGATTCTTCGAGTACCTTGCCTACATTTTCTGCAGTGGTGAGTCCTCATGGTTCGAGGACCGATCTTTAGATTTTTTTGTGTATTTGAGAGACTATGTTTTACCTTCAGTTCATTTCGAGTCAGTTGGGGACCTATCCCAACGTCTCTCTAGTTTTTAATTCGTAGAGGTTTTGTCAGACTAGTATCATACTTGTGATATGTCAAGGGTTCGATATTGTAGTTTTGTTGAGGTTTATCTATATTGTGGTCATATGGACTGAGTATCTTTCCCATATTTCATTTTATGTGATGTGATTCTTCCAGTGTTGAGTCTATTTCATCTTGAGTTGAGTGTTATTGGTAGTAACCAGCCTTAAGCACCGTGTGATATCCCGGGAGATGATTTCGGGTCGTTACAAACTCCCTTTGGGAAAACACATACGGCAAGCTTGTATGATAAGTAAAAACATCTACATGCATACCATACTGGTAATGTCTCCAGATTTTTAAAGCAAACACCACAACAGCTAACTTGAGATCATGGGTTTTGTAATTCTTCTCATAAGGTTTCAACTGTCAAGAGGCATAAGCTATAACCTTACCCTTATCTATCAAAAAACAACTCAAACCAACCTTAGATGTATCACAATATACCACAAAACCATCTGTACCATCAGGCAAAGTCAAAACAAGGGCTGAAGTGAGTCGAGTCTTCAACTCCTGAAAACTCTTCTCACAAGAATCCAACCACAGGAACCTAACTTTCTTTTGGGTCAACCGGGTCATGGAAAATGCAATAGAAGATAAACCATTAATAAAACAGCGGTAATAGCCAGCTAGACCTAAGAAACTCTTAATGTCAGACAGAGAGATAGGTCTAGGCCAATTTCTTACAACTTTTGTCTTTTAGGGATCAACTCTAATGCCTTTGGCTGAAATGATATGGCCCAGAAAAGCAACTGACCTTAGCCAAAACTCACACTTGCTGAACTTAGTGAACAGTTTATGATATCTAAGGGTTTGCAAGACAATTCGGAAATGGTTTGCATGGTCATCCTCACTACGAGAGTACACAAGAATATCATCTATGAACACTATGACAAACATATCAAGATACTGCTTGAACATCGATTCATAAGGTCCATGAAGGCTGTTGGAGCATTGGTTAGCCCGAAAGACATAACTAGAAACTCAAAATGACCATAACGAGTTCAGAAGACTATCTTCAAGATATCACACTCCCTAACTTTGAGTTGATGATAGCCGGATCGAAGGTCTATCTTAGAGAAATAACTTGCACCTTGCAACTGATCAAACAGGTCATCGATTCTCGGAAGAGGATTCTTATTTTTGACTGTGACCTTATTAAGCTGGCGGTAGTCAATGCACATACGCAAAGAACCATCTTTCTTTCAAATGAATAGAAAAGGTGTTCCCCAAGGAAAAACACTGGACCTTATGAAACCTTTATCCAGAAGGTCTTTGAGTTGCTCTTTCAACTCCTTAAGTTCTATGGGTGCCATATGATAGGGAGGAATAGAAAGAGGCTGTGTCGGGAAAAAGATTAATCCCGAATTCTATCTCTCTATCGAGAGGTACCCTTGGGAGATCTTCCATAAAGACATCAGGAAACTCATTAACAATATTGACTGACTGAATACTTGGAGTCTCAGACTTAGTATCTTTAACTCTGACTAAATGATAGATGCAACCTTTGGAGATTAGCCTTCTGGCTTTAAGATAGGAAATAAAATGACCCTTGGGAGATAAAAAACTCCCGGACCACTCAAAAGTTGGCTCATCAGGAAACTAAAACTTAACCACACGGGTATGACAATCTATAGATGCATAACAAGAGTGAATCCAGTTCATACCCAAAATAAAATCAAAGTCAACCATATCCAACTCTATCAGATCAGAAAATATGACTCTATGAAGAACATTAATAGGACACTTTTTATACACTTGCTTAGCAACAACGGACTCACCCATTGGGGTAGAAACTAGAATAGGCTCAGAGATATTTTCAAGACTCATTTCAAAATTCACAGCAACCAATGGTATCACATAAGAAAAACTTAACCCAGGGTCCAACAACACATAAACATCAAAGTGAAATACACAAGCATACCAGTGAAAATATCGGGAGAATTCTCCTGCTCCTAGAGAGATGGTAGGGCATAGAATCTATTCTGGCGTTGACCGCCAGCAGTGCTAAAAAAATGCCCCGAGAAGGGGATGGACCGGCTACAGAAGCTGGAGCACTAGCAGTCTAAGTCTGAGGGCAAACATCACGGTTCCCTTTCCTGGCATGCGGACACTCTCTAAGTCTATGGCCCAATTTTCCACAACCAAAACATCCTCGCTGCTCAGCCAAACACTCACCCGGATGGGTTCTACCAGACTTAGAACACTGGGGATAATTAGGCCTATTACTCACGCTGTTCTGGGACCTGGACATAGTAGGCCTATTCCCTTGCTCCTTCCTACCTCTGGGTACTGGAGTACTAGCTGACTATGGCACTGGCATAGATGAATGACTCTGAAACTGAGGGTGGTTCCCTCCATGTGATCTGTCTGACCATACTCATGCTGCTCTGATCTAGCTCTTTTATTTTCTCTTACTCTATCCCTTTCCCTTATCTTATCTGCTTTAATCTACTGGGCATGTAGCATCAGCCTATCAAGATCTATATCCCTATTCATCATAGCTATCCTACACTCTTTCAACACCAAACCAGACACTCTAGTCACGAATTTACTCATACTAGATCGAGTGTCAGCAATCAAGTTAGAAGCATATTTGGCTAGCTGGTTGAACTTCAAGCAGTACTCCTTAATATCCATGGAGCCCTGCCTTAAGTTCATAAACTCCTTTACTTCCGCCTCCCTCATCTTTAACAAAAACAACTTATCCAAGAATGCATCTTGGAACACCTGCCAAGTGATGGGAGCATCATCTTCCCCTCTATTTTTCCTCCACTCAACAACCCATTCATATGCAATATCTTTCAATCTGTAAAACGCCAACTCCACACTTTTCTCCTTAAAAACATGCATAACCTGTGTGATCTTCCTTATCTCCTTAAGATATAACTGTGGGTCCTCACCTTCCTTAGACCCATAGAACTCTGGCGGATTCATCAGTATGAAATCACGAATCTTAGCATCATCCAAATCACCTCCCTACTGGTGTGGAACTATGGCTTGTTAAGCCTGAACATTTGTGGTAACTGCATGGGCTAGCACCGAAAAAGCTACCCTGAACTCTGCATGAGACATGTTTGCATTCAAGGGATCAAATGGCTGGGGTTGCTCATTATTATTTCTTCGGGCATTCGCTCTTCGAGGAGGCATTTTCTGAAATAAGAAAGCAAGAATTATTAGCTAAGAGAGAAAACTTTAAGCACTATAGGCTCTGAAAGAAAGAAATGATTTTTTCCTAAACGTTTCGTAGCCTCTTGTTCAT